>NC_134359.1:281112388-281307822 GCF_048569485.1 Anomaloglossus baeobatrachus
GACTCCCGGCATGTCCCTTCTCACCCCACTGTGTCGGCGGTGTTGTTAAGGTTGATTTACAAGGCTGCAGCCTTACATGCCGCGCTCCTTCACCATCCCTTCTGGGCTCTGGCTTGAAGTGGGAGCCATTACGGTCTCCATGCCTGGCAGGAGTCCGGTCTCCATCCACAGCCCCTTGAGGATTCTGTTGGACCGGAGCACTCATCCCCAGGGACATGGCCCTGCGTCTCAGCAGCTAAGTACTTGAGACGTTTATGTTGGGGGTCCCGGTTCTTTATTGTAAGGGGAGAGTATGCTGTATGTGATTGTTTTAACTTTTCCGGCGGGTTCTCTAGCTTTTGCCTGAGAACCGCGCCGATGGTGCCTGCTTGTCGGCCTCGCCGCTTAAATTTAGGCCCCGGCTTCGCCGGAGGCCTAGTTTCATTTTCCTGCCCTCGCATGTCACTCATGCAGAGGGACAGGTTCGGCTCCTCCCGGCGGCCGTTCTACACAGGGGAGGGACACTCCCCACTGCTGGGGCGTCCCTCCTTCCCTGCAGGTCTCTATAGCCCTCCAGTTCCCGCTCTTTTATAGGAACGCCCCCTAGTCCCGCCCCCTCTCTCCATTTCTCAGGCAGAGTTCACTCTGCTCTGGGACATCCTGCATTGTGCATCTCTGCTGAGGTGCTGCGCCTGGGGGACCGGGCTTCGGGATCTGGAGGGCACACAACACCGCGCTCAGCGGTCTGGTAAGCCACAGCCGGTCTCCGGTTGTGGACCTCTGTATATTCTCCCTGGGGTTCATTCTCTGCAAGGCCCCCACTCCAGCAGCATGTCTCACACAAGGAGCAAGGCTCCAAAGCTTTATTCTGCATGCACTGCATGTAAGCTCCTGCTGCCTGAGCCGAGCATTTATCCACACTGTGACTGAACCCCCGGCCTGGGTAGAGTCCTTTTCTAGGTCCATATCCCAGTCATTTGCTGAGTCTATAGGACTTTTGTCCAGGACTTTGATGATCACAGGGTGCCTCTAATACTCTTGACAGAGGATTCCTATCCTCTGACCTCCGTCCATCAGAGCTCACGGAGGATTCATCATCTGGTCCCAGACCCCGTCCTTCTAAGAGAAGGCGCAGGGTTTCCTCCCCCTCCCCATCCCACGGCTCTGTCTCAAGAGCTGACTCTCAAGATGAGGAGGATGCCCTCACTGGGGGCTCGGAGGCTATGTATCCCATCGATTCCTCTGAGGGTGACTCAGATCTTAGTGACTTGATTGCTTCCATTAATTCTGTACTGGATCTCAATCCGCCAGTCTCAGAGGAGCAACTCTCTTTGGCAGAAAAACATCAGTTTACCTCGCCTAAGAGAACAAGGAGTGTGTTCTTTAACCACTCCAATTTTCAGACCGCTGTGACCAAACCCAGGGCCTGCCCTGACAAACGCTTTCCAAAGCGTGGTTCTGATGACTGGTTTCCATTTCCACCTGAGGTGGTCAAGGAGTGGTCTCACTCCCCAAAGGTAGACCCTCCGGTGTCTAGGCTATCAGCCCGGACCGTTGTGTCGGTGGCTGACGGCACCTCACTTAAGGATGCCACTGACTGTCAGATTCACCTTCTGGCCAAATCTGTGTATGAAGCTGCGGGGGCCGCGTTTTCCCCGACTTTTGCAGCAGTGTGGGCTCTCAAAGCCATCTCTGCTTCTCTAGAGGAGATGCATTCCCTCACCAAGGAATCTATGCCTGAGATGGTTACCTTAACTGCTCAGGCTTCAGCTTTTTCATCCTATGCCATGTCTGCCATGCTAGAGGCTGCTCACCGCACTGCGGTGGCTTCAGCTAATTCTCTTGTTATCCGCAGGATTTTGTGGCTTTGAGAGTGGAAGGCAGATGCTTCTTCCAAGAAGTTTCTTGCTGGGCTCCCTTTTGCTGGTTCACGGCTGTTTGGTGAACAGCTGGATGAAATCATTAAAGAAGCTACTGGCGGGAAGAGTACTTCCATGCCACAAACCAAGACCAGGAAACCCGCCCAGGGTAGGAATCAATCGAGGTTTCGTTCCTTTCGTTTCTCCAACTGGTCATCCTCTAAGCCTTCCGCCTCGTCCGCTAACTCAGCCAAGGATCAGAAATCCAACTGGCGCCCAAAAGCGCGTCCGCAGAAGACCGCAGGAGGTTCTGCCACTAAGGCAGCTTCCTCATGACTCTCGGCCCGCTCCAGCCACGTCCTTAGTCGGTGGCAGGCTCTACCACTTTGGCGACGCTTGGTTAAAGCAAGTCTCCGATCAGTGGGTGAGAGACATCATATCTCACGGCTACAGGATAGAATTCTCTTCCAGCCCTCCAAACAGATTTTTTCTCTCAACTCCCCCCTGCTCCAAGGCCGCCGCCTTCTCGCAGGTCGTGGCGTCCTTGCAGGCAAACGGAGTGATTGTCCCAGTTCCCGCTCAGGAACGGTTCAGAGGTTTTTACTCAAATCTCTTCCTAGTTCCAAAAAAGGACGGTACCTTCCGGCCCATCCTGGATCTCAAGCTTCTCAACAAGCATGTCCGGGTGCGGCATTTTCGCATGGAGTCTCTGCAATCAGTCATTGCCTCTATGACCCAAGGGGAGTTCCTGGCGTCCATCGACATCAGAGATGCCGATCTACATGTGCCAATCGCAGTGTCACATCAGCGTTGGTTACGTTTTGCGATAGGAGAGGATCATTTCCAATTCGTGGCTCTCCCCTTCGGGTTAGCCACGGCCCCTCGGGTATTCACCAAGGTCATGGCGGCAGTGATTGCGGTCCTGCACCTCCAGGGGTTAGCAGTGCTTCCTTATCTGGACGACCTTCTGGTCAAGGGTACATCCAGCGCAGACTGTCAGCGGAGTGTTTCGCTCACTCTCGCCACCCTAGCCCAATTCGGGTGGATTGTCAATCTTCCCAAATCCACTCTGACTCCGACCCAGAGTCTCACGTACCTAGGGATGCAGTTCGAGACATTGCCGGCACTTGTGAAGTTGCCCTTAATCAAACAGCAGTCTCTCCGGCTAGCGGTGCGCTCTCTCCTGAGGCCCCGCCGTTATTCCCTCAGGCGCCTGATGCAGGTGCTGGGTCAAATGGTGGCCTCCATGGAGGCGGTTCCCTTTGCCCAGTTCCATCTGCGTCCTCTGCAGCTGGCCATTCTCCGCTGTTGGGACAAGCGGCCTTCTTCCTTACAGAGGTTAGTGGCTCTGTCGCTACGGACCAGGAGCTCTCTTCAGTGGTGGCTTCGACCCCTCTCCCTGTCCCAAGGGCGCTCCTTCCTGACTCCGTCCTGGGTGATTCTCACCACGGATGCCAGCCTATCCGGCTGGGGAGCGGTATATCTCCACCACAGAGCACAGGGCACTTGGACTCCGTCCGAGTCAGCCCTTTCAATCAATGTGCTGGAAACCAGAGCTGTGCTTCTGGCTCTCCTAGCCTTTCACCACCTGTTGGCGGGCAGGCACATTCGAGTCCAGTCAGACAACGCGACAGCGGTTGCCTACATCAATCACCAAGGCGGGACACGCAGCCGCCTTGCAATGTTGGAGGTCCAACGCATTCTTCAATGGGCGGAGGACTCCAAGTCCACCATATCCGCAGTCCACATCCCTGGCGTAGAAAACTGGGAGGCAGATTATCTCAGCCGTCAATCCGTGGACAGTGGCGAGTCGTCCCTGCACCCGGCAGTGTTTCAGTCAATCTGCCGCAAGTGGGGCATTCCGGACGTGGACCTAATGGCATCCCGTCACAACAACAAGGTTCCGGTTTACGTGGCTCGCTCCCACGATCCTCAGGCCTTCGCCGCGGATGCTCTGGTTCAAGACTGGTCCCAGTTTCGTCTGTCCTACGTGTTTCCCCCTCTAGCTCTCTTGCCCAGAGTCCTGCGCAAGATCAGAATGGAGGGCCGTCGAGTCATCCTCATTGCACCGGACTGGCCCAGGCGAGCTTGGTATCCGGACCTGCTCCATCTGTCCGTAGAGGTGCCGTGGCATCTTCCGGACCGTCCAGACCTGCTCTCGCAAGGTCCGTTTTTCCGCCTGAATTCTGCGGCTCTCAAATTGACGGCGTGGCTCTTGAGTCCTGGATTTTGACGGCTTCTGGTATTCCTCCTGAAGTCATCTCCACTATGACTCGGGCCCGTAAGTCTTCCTCCGTCAAAATCTATCACAGAACTTGGAATATTTTCCTGTCCTGGTGTCGCTCTTCCGGCCATTCTCCTTGGCCATTCTCGTTGCCGACCCTTCTGTCTTTTTTACAGTCCGGTCTGCAGCTAGGACTGTCCCTCAACTCTCTCAAGGGACAAGTCTCAGCTCTCAGTGCTGTTCCAACGGCGTCTCGCCCGGCTGGCTCAGGTCCGCACCTTCATGCAAGGCGCGTCTCACATCATTCCGCCTTATCGGCGGCCCTTGGATCCCTGGGACCTTAACTTGGTCCTCACGGTATTGCAGAAACCCCCTTTCGAGCCCCTTAGGGAGGTTTCTTTGTATCGTCTTTCTCAAATGGTGGCCTTTCTAGTTGCCATAACTTCTCTCAGGAGAGTCTCTGATTTGGCTGCGCTCTCCTCGGAGTCACCTTTTTTGTTTCTTTTTCGCTCCTAATTGGGAGACCCAGACAATTGGGTGTATAGCTACTGCCTCCGGAGGCCGCACAAAGTACCACACTCAAAAGTGTAAGGCCCCTCCCCTTCTGGCTATACACCCCCCCGTGGGAGCACGGGTCCCTCTGTTTTTGCTTTGTGCGAAGGAGGTCAGACACGCACGCATAGCTCCACTGTTTAGTCAGCAGCAGCTGCTGACTATGTCGGATGGAAGAAAAGAGGGCCCATACAGGGCCCCCAGCATGCTCCCTTCTCACCCCACTTTCTGTCGGTGGTGCTTGTTAAGGTTGAGGTACCCATTGCGGGTACGGAGGCTGGAGCCCACATGCTGATTCCTTCCCCATCCCCATTAGGGCTCTGGGCGAAGTGGGATTTTACCGGTCTCCAGGCACTGAGACCGTGCTCCATCCGCAGCCCCTGGAGAAGCCGCTGGATATGGAGCTGAGTATCGTCAGGGACATGGCCCTGCTCCAAGGTACTCTGTGTCCCCGTGCATACGCGCGCACACCGCAGCATTGCTGGGTGTGTTAGTGCGCCGGGGACAACAGCGCTGCTGCGCTTGTGCCATTTCCTCACTTCAGCTTAGCTGAGTGGGTAGACTCAGGGAAAACGGTCGCGCCGGCCGCTGGGACTGCGACGTGGCTGGGACTTGTGGTGCGCCGGGGACTTCCGCGCTGACCGTGCATATATCACGGCCGCGCTTATTACTACAGTCCCCGGCTTTTGCGGCCTAGTTCGTTCGTTCCCGCCTCCGCACCTGCCAGTCAGGAGGAGGGCGGGACGCTGTACAGAGCATCAGCGCTGAGGGCTGGAGTCTTTTTTTACATACTCCAGCCCTCACACCAGGCACAGTAGGACGCAGTTTCCCGCACTTTGTTTGTGGCACGCCCACGGTCCGCCCCTCTTCACAGAACGCCGGCAGCCATTCCTGCCTGCACGCTGAGCTGCAGAGGGGAGACGGGGAGACCCAGACACGGGATTCTACGGCCTCATACCCGCTGTTCAGCGGGCGGTAAGCAGCCTCAAGGGCTCACCCCCACTTGTGCCGTTTGTATACTGAGTATTTTGTGTTTGCAAATACTTTGTACTGTACGGTCGCTGGTGATTCTCGGCTATATACCCTCCTAGATTACAAGGAGGCAACAGCATGTCGTCCGCAAAACGCAAGGGTGCCAAGGCACAGACATTATATGCTGCCTGTACCGCATGTGGGGCTGCTCTACCGGCAGGTTCCACTGACCCCCATTGTGTGCAGTGCTCGGCCCCTGTGCAACTTGCACAGCCGGGGCCTCTGCTGGACGTGACCCAGGGTGTACCACCTGTGAATGCTGTCCAGGTGACAGGAACGGAGTTTGCAGCTTTTGCTGACAGATTGTCTATGACCATGTCAAAGATTCTTGAAACATTGCAGTCTAGACCAGTAACTCAGACCTTGGACACTGTGGCTTCATTGCTCCCTGGTCCCCCTCAGCTGGAACACTTCCAAGCTCCGGGGGTGTCACATGCACCCCAGGGTGACGATTCTGACTCGGACGACAGTCCCAGACAACCTAAGCGGGCTCGTTATGAGGGGCCCTCAACTTCGTCTCACTGGTCAGGATCCCAGCGGGACGAATCTATTGGTGATGAGGCGGATGTAACTGATCAAGATTCTGATCCTGGGACCGCTCTCAATCTGGATACACCAGATGGTGACGCCATAGTGAATGATCTTATAGCGTCCATCAATAGGATGTTAGATATTTCTCCACCAGCTCCTCTTGCGGAGGAGGCAGCTTCACAGCAGGAGAAATTCCATTTCAGATATCCCAAGCGTAAATTAAGCACTTTTCTGGACCACTCTGACTTTAGAGATGCAATCCAGAAACACCACGCTTATCCTGAGAAGCGGTTTTCTAAACGGCTTAAAGATACACGCTATCCTTTTCCCCCTGACGTGGTCAAGGGTTGGACCCAGTGTCCCAAGGTGGACCCTCCAATCTCCAGGCTTGCAGCTAGATCTTTAGTGGCAGTAGAAGATGGAGCGGCACTTAAAGATGCCACTGACAGGCAGATGGAGCTCTGGCTGAAATCCATCTATGAAGCTATTGGAGCGTCGTTGGCGCCAGCTTTCGCAGCCGTATGGGCACTCCAAGCTATTTCAGCTGGGCTTATACAAGTCGACTCGGTCACACGTACATCTGCCCCGCAGGTGGCACCATTGACCTCTCAAATGTCTGCATTCGCGTCTTACGCGATTAATGCTGTCCTGGACTCTACGAGCCGTACGGCGGTGGCGTCAGCCAACTCCGTGGTTTTGCGCAGAGCCCTGTGGTTGAGAGAATGGAAGGCAGATTCTGCTTCCAAGAAGTGCTTAACCAGTTTGCCTTTTTCTCGTGACCGATTGTTTGGGGAGCGTTTGGATGAAATCATTAAACACTCCAAGGGTAAGGACTCATCCTTACCTCAACACAGACAAAACAAGCCCCAACAAAGGAGGGGTCAGTCTGGTTTTCGGTCCTTTCGAGGCTCAGGCAGGTCCCAATTCTCCTCGTCCAAAAGGACTCAAAAGGATCAGAGAGGCTCAGATTCTTGGCGGACTCAGTCACGCCCAAAAAAGACAGCAGGAAGAACCGTTACCAAGACGGCTTCCTCATGACTTTCAGCCTCCTCTCTCCGCATCCTCGGTCGGTGGCAGGCTCTCCCGCTTTGGCGACATTTGGCTGTCACAGGTCAAAGACCGTTGGGTGAGGGACATTCTGTCTCACGGGTACAGGATAGAGTTCAGCTCTCGTCCTCCAACTCGTTTCTTCAGAACTTCCCCACCGCCCGACCGAGCCGATGCTCTGCTGCAGGCGGTGGCCGCTCTAAAGGCGGAAGGAGTGGTGACTTCCGTTCCTCTTCAGGAACAAGGTCACGGTTTTTACTCCAATCTGTTTGTGGTGCCAAAGAAGGACGGGTCCTTTCGGCCCGTCCTGGATCTAAAGTTGCTCAACAAACACGTAAAAACCAGGAGGTTCCGGATGGAATCTCTACGCTCCGTCATAGCCTCAATGTCTCAAGGAGATTTCTTAGCATCAATAGACATCAAAGATGCTTATCTTCACGTGCCGATTGCGCCAGAGCATCAGCGTTTTCTACGCTTCGTTATAGAAAGCGAACACCGGCAGTTCGTAGCGTTACCTTTCGGGCTGGCAACAGCCCCTCGGGTCTTCACCAAGGTCATGGCAGCAGTAGTAGCTGTCCTGCACTCGCAGGGTCACTCCGTGATCCCGTATTTGGACGATCTACTTATAAAGGCACCCTCTCAAGAGGCATGCCAGCACAGCCTGAACGTGGCACTGAAGACTCTCCAGAGTTTCGGGTGGATTATCAACTTTTCAAAGTCAAATCTAACCCCGACCCAATCACTAACATATCTTGGCATGGAGTTTCATACTCTCTCAGCGATAGTGAAGCTTCCACTGGACAAGCAGTGCTCTCTGCAGACAGGGGTGCAATCTCTCCTGCAGAACCAGTCCCACTCATTGAGGCGCCTCATGCATTTCCTAGGGAAGATGGTGGCAGCAATGGAAGCAGTCCCTTTCGCGCAGTTTCATCTGCGCCCTCTACAATGGGACATTCTCCGCCAATGGGACGGGAAGTCGACGTCCCTCGACAGGGATGTCTCCCTCTCTCAGGCAGCCAAGGACTCTCTCCAATGGTGGCTTCTTCCCACCTCATTGTCAAAAGGAAAGTCGTTCCTACCCCCATCCTGGGCGGTGGTCACGACAGATGCGAGCCTATCAGGGTGGGGAGCAGTGTTTCTTCACCACAGGGCTCAGGGTACGTGGACTCAGAGAGAGTCCACCCTTCAGATCAATGTTCTGGAAATCAGAGCAGTCTATCTTGCTCTGCGAGCCTTCCAACAGTGGCTGGAGGGCAAGCAGATCCGGATTCAGTCGGACAACTCCACAGCGGTGGCGTACATCAACCACCAAGGGGGAACACGCAGTCGACAAGCCTTTCAAGAAGTCCGGCGGATTCTGATGTGGGTGGAAAACACAGCATCCACCATATCCGCAGTTCACATCCCAGGCGTGGAAAACTGGGAAGCAGACTTTCTCAGTCGCCAGGGCATGGACGCAGGGGAATGGTCCCTTCACCCGGACGTGTTTCAGGAGATCTGTCGCCGCTGGGGGATGCCGGACGTCGACCTGATGGCGTCACGGCACAACAACAAGGTCCCGGTTTTCATGGCACGGTCTCACGATCACCGAGCTCTGGCGGCAGACGCCTTAGTTCAGGATTGGTCGCAGTTCCGACTACCTTATGTGTTCCCACCTCTGGCATTGTTGCCCAGAGTGCTCCGCAAAATCAGGTCCGACTGCCGTTGCGCCATTCTCGTCGCTCCAGACTGGCCAAGGAGGTCGTGGTACCCGGATCTGTGGCATCTCACGGTAGGACAACCGTGGGCGCTACCAGGCCGTCCAGACCTGCTGTCTCAAGGGCCGTTTTTCCATCTGAATTCTGCGGCCCTGAACCTGACTGTGTGGCCATTGAGTCCTGGATCCTAGGGACCTCAGGTTTATCTCATGAAGTTGTTGCCACCATGAGACAGGCTAGGAAACCATCCTCCGCCAAGATCTACCACAGAACGTGGAAGATATTCTTATCTTGGTGCTCTGCTCAGGGAGTTTCTCCCTGGCCATTTGCATTGCCTATTTTTCTTTCCTTCCTGCAGTCTGGGTTGGAAAAAGGTTTGTCGCTTAGCTCCCTTAAAGGACAAGTCTCTGCGCTATCCGTATTCTTTCAGAAGCGCCTGGCGCGACTTCCTAAGGTACGCACGTTCCTGCAAGGGGTTTGTCATATCGTTCCCCCTTACAAGCGGCCATTGGAACCCTGGGATCTGAACAGGGTTCTAATTGCTCTCCAGAAGCCACCTTTCGAGCCTATGAAGGAGATTTCCTTTTCTCGGCTTTCACAGAAAGTGACTTTTCTGGTGGCGGTCACGTCTCTTCGGAGAGTGTCAGAGCTGGCGGCGTTATCTTGCAAATCTCCCTTCCTGGTGTTTCACCAAGACAAGGTAGTACTGCGTCCAATTCCAGAGTTTCTTCCCAAGGTGGTATCTTCCTTTCATCTCAATCAGGATATCACTTTACCATCTTTGTGTCCGCATCCAGTTCACCAATTTGAAAAGGGTTTGCATCTGTTGGACCTGGTGAGAGCACTCAGGATCTACATTTCCCGCACGGCGCCTCTGCGCCGTTCGGATGCACTCTTTATCCTGGTCGCTGGTCAGCATAAAGGGTCGCAAGCTTCCAAATCCACCCTTGCGCGGTGGATCAAGGAACCAATTCTTCACGCCTACCGTTCTGCTGGGCTCCCGATTCCATCTGGACTGAAGGCCCATTCTACCAGAGCCGTGGGTGCGTCCTGGGCATTACGGCATCAGGCTACGGCTCAGCAGGTGTGCCAGGCGGCTACCTGGTCGAGTCTGCACACTTTTACCAAGCATTATCAGGTGCATACCTACGCTTCGGCGGATGCCAGCCTAGGTAGACAAGTCCTGCAGGCGGCGGTGGCCCACCTGTAAGAAAGGGCTGCCTGACAGCCTGATCACGAGGTATTCTTTTACCCACCCAGGGACTGCTTTTGGACGTCCCAATTGTCTGGGTCTCCCAATTAGGAGCGAAAAAGAAGAAGGGAATTTTGTTTACTTACCGTAAATTCCTTTTCTTCTAGCTCCAATTGGGAGACCCAGCACCCACCCTGTTTTTTCTTAGGGTATTTGTTTTTCGGGTGCACATGTTGTTCATGTTGATAAGTTACGTTCTCCGATATTGTTTATCGGATTGAATTTGTTTTTGAAACAGTTATTGGCTTTCCTCCTTCTTGCTTTTGCACTAAAACTGAGGGACCCGTGCTCCCACGGGGGGGTGTATAGCCAGAAGGGGAGGGGCCTTACACTTTTGAGTGTGGTACTTTGTGCGGCCTCCGGAGGCAGTAGCTATACACCCAATTGTCTGGGTCTCCCAATTGGAGCTAGAAGAAAAGGAATTTACGGTAAGTAAACAAAATTCCCTTCTTTTTCACCAAGACAAGGTGGTTCTCCGTTCTCCCGGACTTTCTTCCTAAGGTGATCTCTCCCTTCCACCTTAACCAGGACATTTCCTTGCCTTCCTTCTGTCCGGCCCCTGTTCATCGCTTTGAGAAAGCGCTGCATACTCAAGATCTGGTGCGTGCTCTCCGGATTTATGTGTCTCGCACCGCTGCGCTTAGGCGGTGCACCTCTCTTTTTGTGCTAACCACAGGTCGGCGCAAGGGCCTCCCTGCTTCTAAGCCGACCTTGGCCCGTTGGATTAGATCGACCATTTCGGACGCCTACCAGAGTACTCAGGTGCCTCTTGGGCTTTTAGGCACCAGGCTACGGCTCAACAAGTCTGTCAGGCTGCCACTTGGACTAGCCTGCATACCTTTTCGAAGCACTACCAAGTGCATTCTCATGCTTCGGCAGATGCGAGTTTGGGCAGACGCATCCTTCAGGCGGCTGTCGCCCACTTGTGAAGTTAGGCTCCGCCTACTTCTTAGTTTTTTCTGTTTATTCCCACCCAGGGACAGCTTTGAGACGTCCTATGGTCTGGGTCTCCCAAAGGAACGATAAAGAAAAAGAGAATTTTGTTACTTACCGTAAATTCTTTTTCTTATAGTTCCGTATTGGGAGACCCAGCACCCTCCCTGTTGCCTGTTGGCAATTTTCTTGTTCCGTGTGTTATCACCGGCTATTGTCGTGGACAGAGTTTCCGGTTGTTCCGGTTCTTACTCGGTTCTACTTGTGGGTGGCTATTCTCCTTCAGCTTTTGCACTAAACTGGCTAGGACTGGCTACCAGGGGGTGTATAAGCTCAGAGGGAGGAGCTACACTTTTAAGTGTAGTACTTTGTGTGGCCTCCGGAGGCAGAAGCTAAACACCCATGGTCTGGGTCTCCCAATACGGAACTATAAGAAAAATAATTTACGGTAAGTAACAAAATTCTCTTTTTTGTGCGTACTTTAGTGGGGCTTGCAAAATATTTGAGATAAGTGGTGTGTTGTTTTTTTTTTTTTTTTTTTTGTTTTTGTTTTTTTTTTTTACATTTTTATCCAAAGGTCTGGTGCTAGTGACAGACGCCATCACAGCCATGGGGCTCGGACCGGGCAAACACACCCTGGGCCAGCAGGAAATACTGATAGACGGTTTTAATGCCTATGTGGCTGGTGAGTATTTTATAACTGACTAGCTGCAGAACCTGGCGTTGCCTGGGATAGTCTCTTTCTGTGTGTGTGTGTGTGTGTGTCTTTCTGTGTGTGTCTTTCTGTGTGTGTCTCTTTCTGTGTGTGTCTCTTTCTGTGTGTGTCTCTTTCTGTGTGTGTCTCTTTCTGTGTGTGTCTGTGTGTGTGTCTTTCTGTGTGTGTGTCTTTCTGTGTGTGCATCTTTCTGTGTGTGTCTATCTTTGTATATATGTCTCTTTCTCTGTGTGTGTGTGTGTGTGTGTGTGTGTGTGTGTGTGTTTGTCTCTTACACACAGACACATATACACAGAAACAGGCACACATACAGTATGTCTCTCTTACTGTGTGCCTCTCTTTCTGTGTGCGCGTCTCTTTCTGTGTGCGCGTCTTTCTGTGCGCGCGTCTCTTTCTGTGTGTGTGCGTCTCTGTGCGTCTTTGTTTGTATATATCTCTCTTTCTGTGTGTGTGTGTCTTACACACAGAGACATACACAAAAATAGGCACACATAGTGTCTCTCTTTCTGTGTGTGCGTCTTTCTTTGTATATATGTCTCTTACACACAGAAAGAGACACATATACACAGAAATAGGCACACATACAGTATGTCTCTTACTCTGTGTGTTTCTCTGTGTGTGTGTGTGTATGTATGTATGTGTGTGTCTCTTTCTCTGTATGTGTCTCTTTCTGTACAATAGGAGTCTATAATAACAGATCTGTTCTGAGCTCCATTGACTTTAATGTAAGCAGTTTTGCTGACTAATAACTGTAAAGTGCAGGGTTAAACTTTCCCCTCCAAACATAGTCTATATCATTCCACGAGTCACATGAGGCGTCTGTGTAAAATTTCGTGATTGTAAATGCGCCGGTGCAGATTCCTTTATTGGACACACACACACACACACACACACACACACACACACACACACACACACACACACACACACACACACACACACTGAGCTTTATATATTAGATTGAGGTCAAGTCTTTGATAAAGAGGTATACCCTCCCAGCGTCTATGTATGATTGACAGCTGGCCCGGTGCAACGTCATAGATGCGGAGTGACACACGCAAAAGAAGAGCTGCAGCTGCCGGGAAGTAGGTGGCAGTTCTCACGGCCAGCAATCACACATGACTGATCAGGTCATGGATTCTCTACTGACCATTGTCTTGTCATTCCCTCCCAGAGCGGCTTCTTATTATGCCGTGTCTTTCCACTTTGCGTCTTAGAGGGGTCCTAAGTCTCCAGCCTTCCCTCCTCTATGACGTACATGCGCCATGTAGAAGATTTTTGTCCAGATGGGACATCACCAATATTTAAATGAGTAAAAACAAAATTTAAGAATAGAAAACAACCTGCTTGTTGATGGTTTCCAGACCTTTTAAGAGGATATATTGCAAAGATAAGTGTCTCGTGAGGTATTTTTTTTTATTATTTCAAGGAACTCACACCCTGGCAGGCAGCATTGCTACAATGGACATGTGCGTCCGTCACTTTCATGAAGCTACAGGTATGTGATCATTTTAACTTGCACACAAACCAGTTTGCAGCAAATGTCTGTACTTCACAGCGGGCGGCGGTGTGTCCGGATCCATACCATAAGCTGTGTATGGCCACTCTATCTGTGGCATTGTAGTAAGTACACCGGGGTGGGATTAAAATAAATCTTCTCCGCTGACCCAGTAGTGACTCCCCGCTGTGAGTATTGATTATGCTGCCGGGGTTAAATGAAATCACATATTGACAGCTGGCTGGTTGTAATGCCGGAGGCAGGCCGGCCTTAAAGGGAACCAACCAGCAGGTTTTTCATATATAAAGTAAAGCCAGTGCTATACTGGTGCTCGGATGCTGAATGTAACCATACCTTCAGTTCTGAGATAGGATGTTTTATTTCAGAAATATGTGCAAGTAAAGGTCCAGCAATGCACTGCTATTTGATTGACAGGTGCAACAGGAAGGGAATATGTGGGTCGGGTCTTGCTATCTATTCCCACCCTGTCTGTCTGGCCTTCCTCCCCCTGTTGTCTTCATACACGTTGCACCTGCGTAGTATCATTTGGAAGTATTACATAAAGGTTTTCACTAAGGCCTCTTTCATACGTCCGTGTCTCCGGTACGTGTTTGGTCCGTTTCCTCACGTAACGGATACACGGGCACACGTAGACCCATTAAAATCAATGGGTCTGCGCTCACGTGCGTGTTCTGCCATGGACCGTGTGTACGTATGGAGCATACGTGTGTCCGTGTGCTTCACACGTAGACAAGTCCATTTTTCTTTGGCATCACGGGTATCACACGGCCCGCATACAGACCACACGGAGGTGTTCCGTGTGACACGCACCAGAGAAAACACACGTGTCTGTGAAAAAAATAACAAATCTTTACTCACCTTCTCCAGCCCTGCTGTCTCTGCCGCTGCTGTCACTTGCTTCCGACCGCCGCTCATTATGCTCATTGCATATTCACTTCACTGCGGCCGGAAGCAGCAGCAGCAGGGAGTCGGCAGGGCCGGAGACCGAAGATCAGCACCACGGACAGCAACGCCAGGGACAGGTGAGCAGAAAGTTCCCACGGATAACACACGGAGAACACACGTGTGCCATAAACACGGGTCACGGAGGGTAAAACGCAACTTTGACACGTCCGTGAAAAACGTGCGTGATTTTCACGGACGTGTGAAAGAGGTCTAAGATGGAGTCGGCGCCTGCGCATAGCGCCATCTCTGGTGCCATCTTTGTGAACACTGTCTTATTTCAGTGGACTGCCGTATGCTCTGTATGAGGGTGGCGCATGCGCCCTCGCATCCTCTGCTCTCATTGTGATCGCGGGAGCGTGCATGGTCACAGCAGAACTGTAAACCACCCACAAAATCAGATCACCGGTCTCTTGTTAAGCGTGCGGTCTGCGGCCAGCTGATATTGTGGTCAGTCTCCAGTTCTGTTGTGACTACGGTCACAACAAGAGCAGAAGATGCATGCGCCGCCCACTAATAGCGCTTCAGTCTGCTGAAAGAAGACTGTGTTCACAAAGATGACGCAAGAGATAGCGCTATGCGCAGGCACCGACTCCGACGCCATCTTTTTGAAGACTTTTCTGCAAGATTTCCAAATGATACTATGCAGTCACCGGAAGTAACATGTATGATGGTGACAGAAGGAGAAAGGCCAGGCAGGCAGACAGGGGCGGGAATAGATGACAAGACCCGACCCACATATTCACTTCCTGTTGCACCTGTCAATCAAATATCAGTGCATTGCTGGAACTTTACTTGCACATATCTCTGAAATAAAACATTGAAATTCAGAACAAAAGCTATGCTTCCATTCAGCATCCTAGCGCCAGTATAGCACCGGCATTACTTTATACATGAAAATCCTGATGGTTGACTCTCTTTAATGATGCGGCTCTCCCCGCTCACCTCCTTATCAGATAGACACATAGTCACAGAACAGAGATATGCTCAAAATGATCAAATACAGAGAGTGACCTCTGGAAATTGTAGCTTTCTAATTTTTGGGAACGGCTGACTGACCTCCCTTAATTCCCCATAAACATTCATGGTTAGATCAATGTTTGCTGCCATAGTCAGAGGGGGATAAGCTACTGCTAAACACATCTAGAAAGCAAGGATTGGGCCTGCCGAAATCCAACATGCCCAATCCTTCTTTCTGCAGAAGAGGAGAGATAGCCCTTACTCGCCCATACACACATTAGGACATCACCGCTCCGTTTATTTCCTATGGAGCTGCTGTTTTTTGTTTTTTTTTTCCCCCCAGAGAATGAATGGAGCAGAGGTCAAGCAGCCAACCCTATATTTTGTAACAGAATAAAAGTGGCCCATCGGGGATAAAAAAACTTCCTCGCAATGATAACCCCCTTTAAGGCCCAATCAGCTCCTGGGCATTAAGAGGTTAATTTAATTGTATTTCGGCCACTTTCTGTACCTCCCGGCAGGTTGCGCACTGGAGGACGCATTAGAGGCCGCATCTCTTCACCCAGCACAGGTTTTGGGCCTGCAGCATCGCAAAGGGACGCTGGATTTCGGAGCAGATGCAGGTCTGAATTGAAATAACCCTGATCATTTTTGTATATGTAACACTTCCTAAAACAAAAAGGGTTTAGAAAAACATGACTAATTTCTTCTAAAAACAGCACCACCATTTTCCCCAGGCTGTTTGTGGTACTGCAGTTAACTTTAAACAAGTTCCAATACCAGATAATCAGACACTGGGACCAGATACTCCAGATTATCAGACACTGTATACCAGACACTCCAGATTATCAGACAGTGGGTACTAGACGCCCCTGATTATATGGTCCCATCCTGGTATATATGGCCTCATAATGGCCCCATCCTGGTATATATGTCCCCATCATGGCCCCATCCTGGTATATATATGGCCTCATAATAGCCCCATCCTGGTATATATATTCCCCATCATGGCCCCATCCTGGTATATATTCCCCATCATGGCCCCATCCTGGTATATATTCCCCATCATGGCCCCATCCTGGTATATATTCCCCATCATGGCCCCATCCTGGTATATATTCCCCATCATGGCCCCATCCTGGTATATATTCCCCATCATGGCCCCATCCTGGTATATATTCCCCATCATGGGCCCCATCCTGATAGGGAATATATATCATGGCCCCATCCTGGTATATATGTCCCTATCATGGCCCCATTCTCGTATATATGTCCCTCTCATGGCCCCATCCTGGTATATATGTCTCTATCATGGCCCCATCCTGGTATACCCCATCATGGCCCCATTCTGATATATATATTCCCTATCATGGCCCCATCTTTGTATATATTCCCCATCATGGCCCCATCCGGGTATATATGTCCCTATCATGGCCCCATCTGGGTATATATGTCCCTATTATGGCCCCATCCTGGTATACCCCATCATGGCCCCATTCTGATATATTCCCTATCGTGGCCCCATCCTGATATATATTCCCTATCATGGCCCCATCTTTGTATATATTCCCTATCATGGCCCCATCTTTGTATATATTCCCCATCATGGCCCCATCCTGGTATACCCCATCATGGCCTCATTCTGGTATATATGTCCCTATCATGGCCCCATCCTGGTATATATGTCCCTATTATGGTCCCATCCTGGTATATATTCCCTATCATGGCCCCATCTTTGTATATATTCCCTATCATGGCCCCATCTTTGTATATATTCCCCATCATGGCCCCATCCTGGTATACCCCATCATGGCCTCATTCTGGTATATATGTCCCTATCATGGCCCCATCCTGGTATATATGTCCCTATTATGGTCCCATCCTGGTATATATAAATAAATAAATAATAATTATTATTATTAAATAAATAAATATATTCCCCATTACGGCCCCATACTTCTTATTGTCTTCTATTTCTTAGATTTTATACAACTGGATGACAACTTGAACGTGAAAGCGACCTACATAGCAGGAGACGTCGTCTGGAGTTCCCCGGCAATCTGAGGATGATCGGGACAGCCATCTTAGAATATTTTCTGCTACTGTGCCTTATTTACAAACTGCTTTTCTGCATGACCTAATGATGGCCACAAGATGGCGCCAGAGTCCTGCTTCTGCTGTGACTCATGGCGGCCTTCGTCCATTTCTGTTTATGAACGAGACCTTAGGGGTGTGTGACCGGTCTGGGATCTGCTGACGTAAATGCAGACAATATGTTATTGCGCTATAGCAATCAAATACGTCTAGAGACAATTGAGTACATGACCTCAGAGGTATTGGCAAAACTGTGGACAGTGGAGGCAGCCATTTTGTGTTATTTGGAGATGGCCAATAATCATTTTTAAGGGTTGGCTTTAGAACAGATTGTAGATTTTTGTCCAAAAATAGCACCACTCATGTCCACAGGTTGTGTGAGGTATTGCATCCCAGACCTAGTCACTTGAGTGACTTTACCTCTTACAAATACAGCCACTATCCCTGCTGACCTTCGCTGTATCTTTCTCTGCTCTCGTCATCCTTGTTCTCTTCAATCCAATATGGCCGGGACGGTGACATAAGGAGCGCATTGATTAGTCTAGACCGTGCCTTTCATGTGCTGAGGGACGGACGTGCGCTGAGGACTTTGGTGCTGTGCCCATCCCAGATGTGTATTTCTTCCCTGCAGCTTCAGACTTGGCCGAATAGTGTCCTCTGCGTTGCCATCCTCTTCACTGCTGGTCAGATACTACTATACCGAAGCTGCAATGGGAAATCGGGGATGGGCACTGCGCCATCATCATCAGCACACAAAAGGTAGGGGAGACGCCAAGCTCCCCAACCCTCTGCGCTGGCCATGACAGATTGCAATGGCCCGAACCATTGGGAGCAGAATGGAGGTCAGTAGGGAAAGTGACTACATACAGAATGTATACTATAGAGTAGCATAAAAACTAGGCCAAAGCTTTATCCAAATTTATCAGTGGTGCTCGCAGTGGGATTTGGCGCGGCTTTCTGGACGCACCAGACCGTTTTCCTTCTGCCACCTCTTCCTTTACACCAGTAACATGCCACAAAACTATGGTGCCTTTAAGAAAAGTTCTCTTCTCCAGAAACTTCAAAACTGAGGTGCAAAAAAAGTGTCCAAAACTCATAATAAATCTGGTAAAAGCCATACAAGCCCCACTCCACGTTTTTTTATTTATGAGGTTCTCACAGTTCAACTTACAGAATAAGTCCAACCATGGCGTTCATGACACATGGCCCTGTAGGTGCCTTCACTCGTCTCCCATTTCCTCCAGGGGGGCACTTTTTTTTTTTTTTTGCTGTGTAAGGCCTCCTTCCTCCTTGGCGTATGGCCATCCGTGTGCCGTGATTTTGGCACACTAGTGTTCACTGTGGGCTATCCGTGATAGCACGCGGAGAGCAAGAACTTTTTACTCACCTGTCTCCGGCGCTGCTGCTTCCAGGTCCGCCGTGCAGTGAATATTCATGAGCATAATGAGCGGGCCTGGAAGCAAGTGACAGCAGCGCCGAGGACATCTGTACTTTAGACAGGCGAGTATAGAAAATCATTTTATTTCAAAAACACGTGTTTTTCTCCTCTTGTCACATGGATCACATCACTGTGTGGTGCGTGTGACATCAGTGCTGCCAGAAAAAAACAGACTTGACTCCGTGCGGAACACACCAACATGCATGTACTACATATGGACACACGGTCCTTGTGAAAACACTGACGTGTGCAGAGACCCATTGATTTTGATAGGTCTGCATATGTCTGTATCCGGTATGTATATAAACGGACGTGTGAAGGGGGCCTAACGTGGGGAAAAAATGCATTTTTTTTTTATTTCTAGATTTTTACATTTTTTTAAACAATTTGGAACAAATTTAAAAAAAAACAGGCTTAAAACATCAAAAACTAGACAAAAAAAAAGAAAGGCGAATGAAGTGGTCCCTGTATGTCCCATTATGGTTCTTCAATATCTTTCAGATATGGTGCTCTCCCCTATAAGTGGGACGACCTGCATGTGTATGTGGGCCTTTGACCCTGCAAGTGAAAGCTCCTGTGTACCCCAATCTCAACGTTTAGCAGGTTTACCTAATTTTTTTCCTAAATATATTTGGGGCTCCTTAAAGGGTTCTTCAGGAATACAACCATAAATGAAAAAGTGTCAGTAGGAATATATTTCTAGATATCTTTAATGTGCAAATTACACTGATTTTTTTGCAGTCCACAAAAAAAAACAAAAAAAACCCAAACTCCTACAGGTATGTAAACACCACCATAGAAATTGTATGTGAAAATCGGGCATCTGAGCGAGGTCTCCATGTAACAAGGTGGCCGTCATGTTAGTGTTCTTTAGTGATCCCCTTCCTTGACAAAACAACTGTGATTTGCTTATTACAGACATTTAGTAATGTATTTTTGATGACCTTTTCTTTCTGTTTTTCATTATTTTTCTACTCCTTATTTTTCTAAGTCAGGGGTTGAGTGCCAGGGATGGCTCCAAAAGTCATAAGCCATTTGGACTTGAGCAAGATGTTTAAAGGGGTTGTCCACTAGTTTTATAGTGATGGCCTATCCTTAGGACAGGTCATCAATGTCTTATAGGCTAGGGTCCTACACCACGCACTAAACACCCCCCCCCCCAATCAGCTGTTCTCAGTCCTGGCGGTGGCAGAAAATGCTCAGTTCCGGCGCTGCTCCGCCTTTTGATAGCGGATGTAGCCGGGTACTGCACAACCACCTCCTATTGATCTGAATGGGAGCCGGATGTGCAGTACCCAGCCGTGGCCACTATCAGAAGTCGGAGGAGCTCCGGAACTGAGCTGCCGCCAACGGGACCGAGAACAGCTGATCAGGGGGGGGTGCAAGGTGTGGGACCCCGGCCGATCAAACATTGATGGCCTATCCTAAGGATCAATGCAAAAGTAGTGGACAACTTCTTTAAATATAGGTTTAGGACAGCAAACTGGAATTTTGCCAAGTGATCTTATCTATAGAGCAAAAGTATAATAAAAAGACACAAAGTGATACGGCCATTGCATTAAGACAACGGCAGGCTGCCCGTTGCGAGTAGCCTGCATGGTCTAATCATGCTGTTATTGTCTGCAGCATCTCTGGATTGGTCTCCCCTTGAGCACATCTAGGACGTCATAGGTTGGCAATTGTAAAAGGAGCTGCCAGCAGCGGATCTTGATGATTTGTTGCCCAAGTTCTTTCAGCATATCCGAACACTCCTCAGACAACCCTTAATAACCTCACTGATGGCAGCCGGGGCTGTAAGTGCAGGGGTGGGGATTTCTGCATGTGGTGCTTATACTCTATCCTGAATAAATCAAGACATTTTGAAAACTTTGCTTCTTTTTTTTCCCAACATTTATATATCATAAACATGTTTATCCATCCTGTGATTTTCATCATCCCACAACTTTTCCTTTTTGCTGTTGCAATTTAAACGTTAAGGAGTAATGTGTCTGTGATAGATATTTTCACACAAATTTGTTGGCATCCATTCCAATAGACTAAAAAAATAAACCCACACTGGTCACTGAAATAACTTGAAACTGACACAAGTAACTTTCAGCTTAATTTTACTGAATATCAACTAAGGAAAGTCAGACATTAGTTTTAAAATTGCGGTTCAACAGAAACATTTTTTTATGTAAGCGTCCTGGGCAAAAATGATGGTTTCCCTAGTAAACATTGAAAATAGTTTGACCAAAGGGACATGATCAAATAAGGTGTATGCTGCAATTAACATCACAGTTGTCTACAAATTTGTAATCATCCAGTCTATATCTATTTAAGGGATGAAAAGTAGTCCCTGTGCTGTTTGGTATCATTGTATGTACCAAACTAAAAATGGAGCAAGGAAAGCCAAGGAGAGAGATGTGTTGAAAGATGAGAAAATTATAAACAAACATAGTAAAGGTAAATGCTATAAGACAATCTACAAACCGCCGGATGTTAATATTAATATAGTTTCACATATTCAGAAGTTTAGGTCTCGGGGACTGGAGCCAACTTTCCTCGATGTGGCTGTTTTGATGACAAATTGAAGAGACCAAACAACGTAGAACACCTTTCAAAGAGATTAAAAGTGAATTAAAAGGTATATCAGCATCTGATCGCAACATCCATCGTTGTCTTGGCCAAAGTGGACTTCATGGAAAACAACTGAGAAGGAAACCGCTGTTGAAAGCAGGGCTGTGGAGTCGGAGTCGGAGTCGGAGTCGGAGTCGGAGCTCATTTTGGTGGAGTCGGAGTCGGAGTTGGAGTCGGTATAAAATGCACCGACTCCGACTCCTAAAATATATAATAAATTGGGGACAGGAGTGCAATGCAGAATGTGCTGAATATTTTACTAAATAATAACATTTAGTATAATGCTTATATTTAAGTGAAAAATTTATTGTAGTATAATGTGAACATCAGACATTTAATTGTTTTTATGATACAATAATCAAGATATTTGGATAGAACATAAAATATTTATTGGATACAACTTTAGAACACAAAAAACTAATAAATTGTAAATATGTAATATTATATATATATACACAGTGTATATACACACACAAGATATATATGTAATCTACTGTATATTACATAGTGTATTACATATTTACAATTTATTACAGTTTTTTGTGTTCTAAAGTTGTATCCAATAAATATATTTTATGTTCTATCCAAATATCTTGATTATTGTATCATAAAAATTATTAAATGTCTAATGTTCACATACACATATTCATGTACTACAATAAATTTTTCACCTAACTATAAGCAATATATGTAGGAGTCGGAGTCGGAGCCGGAGTCGGAGTCGGAGCCGGAGTCGGAGTCGGTGCAAGAGAATTTGAGGAGTCGGAGTCGGAGTCGAAGGTTTGGCTTACCGACTCCACAGCCCTGGTTGAAAGCTAATAAGAAATAAAAATAATAGGCCTGGAATTTGCCAAAATACATATCAACAAGTCACAAAGTTTCTGGGAGACTGTCCTTTGGACAGATGAGACAAAATTGGAACTTTTTGGCATCACATAAGCTCTATGTTCATTGACTCAAAAATGAAGCATAAAATACAAGAACATTGTACCTACAGTTAAACATGAAGGAGGCTCGGTTATGTCCTGCGGCTGCTGTGCCTCATCTGGCACAGGGGGTCTTAAATCTGTGGACGGGTGCAGAAGTCTCATTGAGAGTTACAGAAATTGTTTCTTTGCAGTGAATATCTCCAGAGGTTGAAGAACAAAATATTAAGTTCAGGGCAACATTTTTGCCTTGCCGTTTTCATTAGTTTTCTTTTGAATTCTGGATCAACATAAAAATAAAAGGGGTTGTCCACTACATAGACATGTGGCCACTTTTTTATGTTGTGTTAACTGACGTGTTGCACGGTTGAAATCAATCAAATAGACTAAAAATACCTAATAGGTGTAGAAACAGTGAAGAAAATCTGTTAACATCAAGAACTCACCAGATACTTCATGTTGAAACAGACATACGAATCAGCAGACCATAACCAAATATCCGCATACGCAGTAGTATAATACCACTATACTGATCATAAACCACAACCACTGCACCAGGAATGATATAACCTCCATACAGTGACCCCATAATGGTAATATCAGTTCTACCCAGTGCTCTGGAGACCATTTAGGTGTGTACTTTGCAGGTTCTCGATGACCGTGCTCATTCATTATCCCTTTACTTTTACATTCAGCCCAGACCTCGATGACCTCTTCTCCCATCCATAACTTGTCAATGCAAAATGTAACACACGGACATCATTGGCTTCCTGCTTTTCTAGGACCCTCCTCACATTGCCCACCTCTAGATAGAACACAACACACCCATTATATTCTTCTATAGGGTTTTTTTGCAGACTCTGCACATAAAACAGAAACGCATTTTTTTATCCAAGTCACTGATCAAAAATATGCTGTATTCAGACATCCACTCGTCACAGTCCAGTGCATGGACCATAATGCACGGACTGTACGTGGGTGTCCTGATTTGATCCGGACAGGCGACTGTTGGATTTGTGAATAAGGCATTATCTATACAAATCTATGGGTCGGTGAAAATCATGGATGGCGTCATTGTGCAATCTCTAATTACCATTGCAAAATTATAGAAGTTTTGTAATTTATCCAAATCTGAAGATAAATGAGCAAACACTGATGAAACCTCGGATCCCGTACACTGAGGAACAACGATCCACGTTTTGATGTCTGAATGAGGCCTAATGGTTACTTCCATTTCCTAGCACCAATCAATATTACTCTAGTGATCACCACTCCTTTACATGAGCCAACGAGAAATTATGGGAACGGAACAATTGTTGATATGATGGTTCCGATCCTTCAGAGAATCATGATGTCGACGGCACATTCCCTGTTTACATAGGACGACGTGCTGCCGACAATGATGAATTTGATGCCGACACAATCGATCCAATCATCCATTATCTTTCACATGAAGTGATGACATTAGGAACCCACGTACCTGTGGAGGTGCGTGTACGATGCCAAGACACATGCATGCTCAGCAGGTATCATACACAGGTCTCTCGGCAGGTTTGTGGGGTCATAATGTTCCCTTCTTCCCTCACCTCAGATGCAGAAATGAGCAGCACCAGAATCGCCGTTCTCGATGATTTTGATGAGGGGGCATGGAGGAGTATGACGCTCCTGACTCAGGAATCTGGAACGTCTGACAAATGGCGTGTGCCTCCATGCACGGTGCCAGAAGTCTCACTCCACTCAGAGGTTTTTGGAGGACACGTCATAGGTCATCATGAATTAGATTAGCTGTTGGGTCCCACCCATTTTGTCGGAGCTGGGAGAAAGTGGCGTGAAAATGCCGAAAAAGTCACGGACTTTGACTGCAACTCCAACTTCTGCCAAAATTTTGCAACTTTTCAAAGCTTTTAAGACAGAATTCTAGTATGAAAGGTTTGATGAATCGAGCCCTATGTACTATTTTAGTTATTGCAAATTACATCCTCCTCCTTGGCTAAGGCTGAGACCGCACTTTGCGTTTCCACCTGTGTTTCAGCTGCTTTTTAGGTCCGTTTTGAACTGCACCTTTTTCATGACAAAAGGCCTGCGTTTTGATTTTACAGCAAAGTCAATGGAAAATGGTGATTTTCAGACCGCACTTTGCGTTTCTAAACGCTGCGTTTAATTTGCATATTTTGTGGCAAAAACCATGCGTTCAAAGAAGCAGCATGTCAGTTGTTTTTGCCATTTTGGCTGCGTTTTGCTAACATTGAAGTCAATGAGAAATGGCAAAAAACAAGAATCCTTCAAATTCCTGCGTTTTACCTGCTTTTTATGTGCAGAAAACATGCGTTTTGGACATCAAAATAATGATTTCATATGTCCCTTTACACACACACAGTCCGACAATTAAATTTGAAAATAATAATAATTTATTGCTATTTTTGCAATAAATAGTATATTACCGCTCTAATTTAATTTAATATTTCTATTTTCTTTATTATTTCTAAAATTCTGTGTTCCTTTTTTTTCTCTTTTTTCATTCTGTTTGACTGTGTAAACTTTATTTAGCAGTGTCTTGATGTTCAAAACGCATCTGTCAAAACGCAGGTGAAAAAGCATGTAAAAAGCGCTGAAAACGCATATAAAACGCGGTAAATACGCATGCGTTTTCAGCGCTAAATTTCTGAAAAAGGCAACTTTGGTCAAATCAATTAAGCCCTAAACGTGCGTTTAGAACTGCAAGTAGGAGAGCGCAAAGTGCGGTCTTAGCCTAAAAATTCTCCCCACAATTACTTAAAAATCTGTGGTGTGATCTCTGGAAATGATGCTGGAGGGAACTGGAGAAGAAGGAGGGTGATTAAACAGGGAAGAAATGGTCATTTATATTTATTGATCTTGTTTTAATCTTCAAGAAGAAGGAAGGCTTTACCCCGGGGGAAAAAAGGGTCTTTCCCTGGAAAGGGGGGAAGAGGAGGGTAAGGGTCTTTCCTCAGGGGGTAAAGGGTCTTACCCCTGGGGGGAAGAGGTGTCTTGCTCGGGAGGTGGGGGGGGAAGGGTCTTGCCCCTGGGGGGGGGGAAGGGTGTTGTTGGCTTGGGGGAGGGGGGAAAGGGTCTTGCCCCGGGGGGAGAAAAAGATTTTCCTGCATGAAAATTTTCTGCATGAAATCTGCACATTCTGGCAGAAAAATGCACCAAAAAAAATTGTATGCGTTTTTGCACCATTTATTTTTTTTAAATGAAATCAATGCATGGAAAAGCTAAAAAACGCACCAACACTTGACGTGCTGCAGTTTATTTTCTGCACCAAATCTGCGAGGGAAAAAGAAGCAACGTGCGCACAACACTTCAGAATTCTCATGGACTTTGCTGACATAGCGATAGACATAAAGATTTGGACCACAAACTGCACCAAAAATGAACGGTGCGCACACAACCTAAGGCCTCTGCCACACTCACGTGAAAATCACGCACGTGCCGAGAGACACGTTTTTCCCCTGCGTGTTGCGTGCAGGAAAGTACGTGTCTCTGGTACGTGCGGGCCACGTGTGTTCTACGTGTGCTATCCGCGATAGCACATGTAGAACCGGTAATTTACATACTCACGTGGTCCGCGCTGCTGTCCGTGGTGCTAATCTTCGGTCTCCAGCCCTGCCGTCTCTCCGCTGCTGCCAGGCAGTGAAGTGAATATTAAATGAGAATAATGAGCGGCGGTCAGCAGCAAGAGGCAGCAGCGGCAGAGACAGGAGGGCTGGGAAGGTGAGTAAATGTTTTTTTTTTTAACTGACACGTGTGTTTTCTCCGGCGCGTGTCACACGGGACCGCATCCACACTACACCCATGTGATACGGGTGTCACACCTGTGCTGCCGGAGAAAATAATAATAATAATAATAATAATCTTTATTTCTATAGCGCCAACATATTCCGTAGCGCTTTACAATTCAGGAGGATCATATACAAACAAGTAACAGTTATAGAAATACAATATTTAGAGGGGAAAAAAAATACAACCCTGCTCGTGAGAGCTTACAATCTACAATGAGGTGGGGGGAGAGGCAAGGTTCAAGTGCTTATTTACAATGACAATCCAACCATCTCACGGAAATGGGGCTGGATAATGGTTTCCTGGACCAGTGGGCCCGAGCCTTTAGATGCCTTTGGGTGCCATGGAGTTTGATGTGGAGCTATGTTGTGAGAGGTTGTAGAGGGACTATGTGAATCGAATCTGATTAGGGAGTGTGATAGGCCGCCCTAAAAAGATGCGTCTTTAGGGTGCGTCTGAAGCTGAGTAAGTTGTGATTTGTCCTAACTTCTTGGGGTAGAGCGTTCCAGAGGGTTGGTGCAGCTCGGAAGAAGTCTTGGATCCGGGAGTGGGAGGTTCGAATTAGTGTGGATGTTAGTCGAAAGTCGCTTGCAGAGCGTAGAGAACGGGTGGGGTGATAGACAGAGAGGAGGGTGGAGATGTAGGGGGGTGCCGCACTGTGGAGAGCTTTGTGGGTGAGAACAAGCAGTTTGAATTGGATCCTATGATATATGGGCAGCCAGTGCAATGACTGGCACAGAGCAGAGGCATCCGAGTAGCGGTTAGCCAGATAGGTGACCCTGGCTGCTGCATTAAGGATTGACTGTAGAGGAGAGAGTCTAGTTAGGGGGAGACCAATTAATAGAGAGTTACAGTAGTCCAAGCGAGAGTGGATCAGGGCCACGGTGAGGGTTTTTGTCGTTTCCATTGTGAGAAAGGGGCGGATTCTAGAGATGTTCTTGAGGTGCAAGCGGCAGGTGCGGGCAAGAGTTTGTATGTGGGAGGTGAAGGAGAGATCAGTGTCAAGTATAACCCCCAGGCAGCGGGCTTGCGGCCTAGGACTTATCGTTGTGCCAACACTGACATGTCAGCGCTTAGAAAAACGCACACACGTACAAACGCACACGGACACACGTTCCGTGTGGTTTTACGTGTGTGCCTGCTACCATAGGATAGCATTGCTACGTGTCTCCGTGCCGCCGGTACGTGCAAAAAATGACAAACGTGTGCCGGCTGCACGGATGTGTGTCGCAGGCCTAAAAGTGTTGTCTTGTGAAAACAAGTTGTTACCTATCCACATGATAGGTAATAATTTATTGACCAGTGGGCAGTTACGTAATTAGAAATTATGGGGCTCTACATAAGGGCTCTTTCACACGCCCGTAAAAAACCATGCACGTTTTCCATAGACGTGTCAAAGGTGCGTTTTGCCCTCTGTGAGCCGTGTTTATGGCTCACGTGTGTTCTCCGTGTGTTGTGAGAACGGACACTTTCTACTCACCTGTCCCTGGCTTCGCTGTCTGTGGTGCTGATCTTTGGTCTCCGGTCCTGCAGACTCCCCGCTGCTGCTGCTTCAGGCCGCAGTAAAGTGAATATTAAATGAGCATAATGAGCGGTGGTCGGCAGCAAGTGACAGCTGCGGCAGAGACAGCAGGGCTGGAGAAGATGAGTAAAGATTTGTTTTTTTTCTCACAGACATGTCTTTTCTCCGGTGCGTGTCACACGGAACACATCCGTGTGGTCCGTTTGCATTACGTGTGACACGTTTGCGTTCCGTGTGACACCCGTGATGCCGGAGAAAAACGGACCTGTCGGCGTGAGAAACACACGGACACACGTAAGTATGGAACGGACACACATTCCGTTCTATAATACTTACGTGTGTCCTAAACCATATTGTCGCGGGCGGGGAGGAGGGTGTCAGCACACTGCGCTCACCCTTCTGCTCGGGTCCGGCTGCTGCTGCTCAGTGGTGGCTCGAGCGGTAGGCCGGATCCCGGGGGTCTCGAGCGGCGCTCCTCGCCCGTGAGTGAAAGGGGATTGGGTTTTTAGGATATTGGCTATTGTCCGTGACGCCACCCACGGTTGTGGTGATTTGTTAGCACCACCACTGCTCGGTGTGGGGATCCCGGGAGTGATGGTGTGAAGCAGCAAGTTGTTGTGTTGCCCCTCCGTGGGTAGGGGTTGGTGATCTCGGGGCCCAGTGATGGGGTGGGCGCAGGGACGCGGGGGCAGCGCTGTGCCTTGCGGCACTGTGGTACTCACTCAGCCTGAGACGTTGACACAGTTCTCGGTAAAACACACGGCTGGAAAGACGGTTCCCACGGACGGCTGCACTTGCTTTCCCCAGTAGGTAACGGTGATGTCCCTTTTCCTGCACCTAATGTTGTTGATGGTCTCGATGGATTCCCACCGGTAACCCGCTCCCCGGCTTCAAGCTGGACCGGAGGAGCTCTACTCTTTGCCCGCAGGCGCTGGCCCTTAGAAACTGGTGCCCTGGCGGTGGCGGTGTCTCTACTGTAATGGTTGGGCTGTTGCCTTCAATCGGGACTTGGTTGTTGGGGGATCGACGTCCCCTTCACTGACGGATTTGGCAAATTATGGCGACTCCTAGCCTTGCCGGGGTCCGAGGGGCCCCTGCCCTGGTGCTGACTGTCCTTTGTACACGGCTCCAGACCGCCGGGCCACCACCCGTCCGCGGTCCTTCCAGGAACTTCCAAACGGTCACCCCTCCGGACAATCACCGCCGTTGCTGACCTTGCTGACTCTGTCCTGCACACAGCTGGACCAACTTCAGGCTTTTCTACTCTCACTTTTACTCCTTTTCTCCAGTTTTCTCCTTTGCTCCTCTACCACTTCACTTCCTTCTACTTCCACTTCCTTAACTCATCTTAGCTGTTTACTCCTTCACTTCCCTAGCTTAACTGCCTGTTTCTTCCCGCCTCCAGAGCTGTGAACTCCTCGGTGGGCGGAGCAAACCGCCTGGCCCACCCCCTGGTGTGAACATCAGCCCCTGGAGGAAGGCAACAAGGATTTTGGGTTAGCTTTGATGTTCCTAACTGGGGTGTAGGGTGTGGTGGTGTGATGACCTGTGACCCCTGGCTTGCCCAGGGCGTCACATTCCCCCTTAGCAAAATGCAGACCGTCCGCGGGCTGCCCGTCCAACACCGGTTTTATTTTTCTGAAAATATATAACATTATAAAACAATAACATATTTACATTTTTATTAATTCTTCCCATAACGGGAGGCACTTTACTTAAACGTTGCAAAACGGTTCACGGTTACGGTTTCTGCTCTCTCCCACCCAAGCAACCTGGCCCTGATGCTGCCCCTAAAACCCAGGCAGCACCCCTTGTCCCCAAGTCCAGCACACGTTACCCGAGCGGGATCTGTCCTTCCCCTCCAGAGGGTAGCCACCGGTTCCTTTGGTGGCTGGGCCCCAGCCTGCTCTGCTGAGGGCCTTCCCTCCAACCTGCCTCTCCGGAGGCGGCAATGCGGAAACGGTAACGGCAAACAACTTATTTACAAGCCACTTAACGTTTGTGGGTGCCCTGCAAGTTCACGGGCTTGTCCATGGAAAGTCATCCATGCAAACTTTTTAAACGGTCCCCACGGGGACAACGGTGCCGGCAACGGCCGGTTTTCCAAATCACGGTCAATCAGGTTACTTCTTCGGTTATCATTGCTTCCATCATTTTTTTCAAAACTTTCAAACATAAATTCACACAAACTCAGTGGTGGTCCCAACGGGGACTGGACAACTGTGCTCCGCTGCCCTTACTCAGATTCTTCTGCTGAGGCAGACCCATCCTCTGCCACCAGCATATCAAGCATGCACTGACATGCCTGCTGTGACAGGGGTACCCGGTACCCATTTCCACCGGTACGTGGGGTATGGACAACCACAGGGTCTCCTACATAGCGGGAACGCTCACTTGCCTCTTCAAACTCAACAGCGGACCCGGGGCTGGGGCAGGAGTCGTCATCTCTTGTTCCTGCATCAGGCGGGTTGCCGCCAGCTGCCTCCAGCATCCAGCATTTCAGACCCTTCTGTGGTAGCACGGAGCAGCAGATTAGGCGAGCTTACACTGAGGCGCCCCATAAATAACGGCAAGGGTGATGCATAGGCCGAGACTAGGCCAGGCCCCTCAGCCGCTGCGGCCGGTCCTGGTAGGACATAGGGACGTGGGTCACCAGTCGGTTCTACTACATCCATTTCCCCTCCGTACATCGGGACAGTTGTAATCAGCTCCTCCACCTAATGAGTCCACTGCTCCATCATCCGGAAAATCTTATCCTGCTGACGCTGGTGGAATTGCATCACCCGGGCCTTCATCCAAGCCACGGTTCCAGGCTCGGGGTCTGGCACAATCACTGCCGGAACTTCTGGCACCATGCTGTTAAGGGGCCGCGGTTCTAGCGGTTCCCCCTGGTATACTTCAGGGACGTCCCGGACGTCTGCAGCCGGCTGGTCCGCCGGAGCGGCTAGGCAGGGTATCGCTACGGTTGGGCAAGTAGCGGGCCTAATGGCGGAGCGGCAGCAGCTATCACGGGTAGCGGGGAGAGAGGCAGGGTGAGCGGAAGCCGGCCGGGCCCCTCAGCTCCAATGGCCGATCCTTCAGGAATACAGGGGCGTGGGTCGCTTACCCGCTCCTCCAAATCCTCTTCTACCTCGCGTCTCCACATAGCAGCCACCACATCCGCCATGTCGGTCTCCCACTCCTCCAGGAGGAGTTGCATATCGGCCTGCAGACGATTACTCAGCGGGACGGTCCGGTCCCTCAACCACGTCGCCGTGCCGGGCGCGGGGGTTTCCTCATTGGGAGTTGGGTTGTACATCTTGGCAATCGTGCCTTCCAGGAACCCAGTATTGCTGCAGAGTCCTGGCGTCCCTGCTTTTATAGCTGCGCTCACATGCAGCCAGCCGCCATCGCGTCCCCCTTAGCTTTTTCCGGCCCCTCCTCTCTTGGGGCGGAGTTTTGGCCTTCGCGCCTCCACTACTCGAGAAGACGCTCGAGCAGGAACTTTTCGCGCCAAAGATGGCGACTTCCGAAATTTTTCAGCCGGATACCTCCGGCGGTTACAAGGCGCACCTCTACCCAACGGCAGAGCGGTAAGATCCTGTTCGTGACGCCAAGTTGTCGCGGGCGGGGAGGAGGGTGTCAGCACACTGCGCTCACCCCTCTGCTCGGGTCCGGCTGCTGCTGCTCAGTGGTGGCTCGAGCGGTGGGCCGGATCCCGGGGGTCTCGAGCGGCGCTCCTTGCCCGTGAGTGAAAGGGGATTGGGTTTTTGGGATATTGTCTATTGTCCGTGACGCCACCCACGGTTGTGGTGATTTGTTAGCACCACCGCTGCTCGGTGTGGGGATCCCGGGAGTGATGGTGTGAAGCAGCAAGTTGTTGTGTTGCCCCTCCGTGGGTAGGGGTTGGTGATCCCGGGGCCCAGTGATGAGGTGGGAGGTGCAGGGCTTGGTGGGCGCAGGGACGCGGGGGCAGCGCTGTGCCTTGCGGCACTGTGGTACTCACTCAGCCTGAGACGTTGACACAGTTCTCGGTAAAACACACGGCTGGAAAGACGGTTCCCACGGACGGCTGCACTTGCTTTCCCCAGTAGGTGACGGTGATGTCCCTTTTCCTGCACCTAATGTTGTTGATGGTCTCGATGAGTTCCCACCGGTAACCCGCTCCCCGGCTTCAAGCTGGACCGGAGGAGCTCTACTCTTTGCCCGCAGGCGCTGGCCCTTAGAAACTGGTGCCCTGGCGGTGGCGGTGTCTCTACTGTAATGGTTGGGCTGTTGCCTTCAATCGGGACTTGGTTTTTGGGGGATCGACGTCCCCTTCACTGACGGATTTGGCAAATTATGGCGACTCCTAGCCTTGCCGGGGTCCGAGAGGCCCCTGCCCTGGTGCTGACTGTCCTTTGTACACTGCTCCAGACCGCCGGGCCACCACCCGTCCGCGGTCCTTCCAGGAACTTCCAAACGGTCACCCCTCCGGACAATCACCGCCATTGCTGACCTTGCTGACTCTGTCCTGCACACAGCTGGACCAACTTCAGGCTTTTCTACTCTCACTTTTACTCCTTTTCTCCAGTTTTCTCCTTTGCTCCTCTACCACTTCACTTCCTTCTACTTCCACTTCCTTAACTCATCTTAGCTGTTTACTCCTTCACTTCCCTAGCTTAACTGCCTGTTTCTTCCCGCCTCCAGAGCTGTGAACTCCTCGGTGGGCGGAGCCAACCGCCTGGCCCACCCCCTGGTGTGAACATCAGCCCCTGGAGGAAGGCAACAAGGATTTTGGGTTAGCTTTGATGTTCCTAACTGGGGTGTAGGGTGTGGTGGTGTGATGACCTGTGACCCCTGGCTTGCCCAGGGCGTCACAATATGAAAACATATGTCAACGTGTGTACGTGTCTCCGGTGTGTGAGAAAATTGCCAAACACGTACTGGAGGCACGTACGTGTGAAAGAGGCCTACCAAAAGTTCTAATTGGGACCCACCCCTCCCTCCAAAAAATATTCAGCAAAAGTAAGTAGTTCTTCCCAGCTGCGCTCACCTTCCCCGTTTTAATCACCTGTAGAGCGACACTTGACGCCTGAGCTCAGCAAGTCAACAGCCTGGAGTGCAGGGTGGCAGGGACCATCACACCCGGGCTCTGCAATCACTCCTAAATCCCGGGCCCTGAAATCTCCCTAACAGACTTGGCAAATAAATGTTGTACAGTACAAGCACAGTGGATGGGATTTCTAGAAATCCCATGGCCACTGTCTGTGTGTATGCAGTCCGCAGCGAAAATTGACCTGCGGTGCAGCTTTCCAAGCCACAGCATGTCAATTCTTTGCTGCATAGTCGCAAGCGTTTTCCATAGGAAGAACACAAGCGAGAGACCGCAGCACCCCAAACCCTGATCGTGGGCACGGGTGGCTGCGTTCTCCTGCGGAGGAGACTCATGGCCCCGCAGGTCAGGACCTGCATCGTCCAGGAAGTAGCGGGTCCTGATCGTGGGCACATGCCCTTAATTTTTATTCCATAACTCAATAGTTCACGTGAAAATAAGCGACTTTATAATAGATCTTATCAGAGAAATCTGCTTCTTTCTCCTCATCCTCACTTCATAGGCAAAATCCGTAAAACTGTATTTCGTGAGGTCAGATTCTCCCATTACTGAGATAGCAGAATGGAAGATGACAGTTGGTGCTAAGGCTTAAGGCCCCTTTCACATTGTGTTCTGATCCCTGTTCAGTGGTCCCGTTGGGGCTTTTGACTGAACCCCCTGCAAAATGGATTCTGACATATGCACTGATGGGGCTTTTGACTATAATGTTGCAGACAAAGTCCCCATGTGCTCTGCTGTGAACCATTTTTGGGGGTATATGCTTTCCGGTGATGGACACACAGAAGCAGTCTACTATGTCTGGGTGTCCGCCTCCGGAAAGCATATACTCCTGAAAATGGTGCCGGACAGAGCACACAGTGACTCCATCTTCACCATTATAATCAGTGGCCCCGTCAGTACATGCGTCCGAAACTCATTTTACAGGGGGGTTCAGACAAAAGCCCCCAATGGGACCACTGAACGGGGATCAGAACGCAATATAAAAGGAGCCTTAGTCTACATGTCTACTAATCGCCCCCTAGAATGGATTGATTGGCAAAATGGTTCTGCAAGTACAACTTTCTTGTCTATTTTGAAAACTTGATTTCTGCCAGATCCTTTTTTTTTTAACATGGGAGTCTATGGGAAACAAATCCGTTAACGGATCACTATTTATCTTCCATTTGAAACTGATCCGGTGAGCACAAAAACGGATCCTTTACAAATGCAAGAAAAACGGATGGTTATTAGCGATCAGTTAATGGATCTGTTTCCATAGACTCCCATGTTAAAAAAAAAATGTCAAAGTTTTGCCAACAGATTACTGCTGGATCTGTTCTAACGGACATGTGAACTCATAAGTTCTTTGGCGAGGGGCCGCGCTAGGGGCGGACACATATTAACACGACAGTGCATAGAGGTTTATAAGCACCAACTGCCATCTCCTATCTCAGTAATGGGAAAATCTCCAATAATCAAGACACATTTTAACCGTGAATTGGGAATTTTGAGAATGAACGATCAGTCCGGAAGGAGAACAAAGGAGATTTCTCTGATAAACCGTAATATTTATTTCTTTTATTTCATATGTGCTATTAATTTATTGTGGAAAAAAACCTTAAAACGATTACTAATTATGAATCCTTGGATGAAGCCTAATCTGTTGGGGCCTTGTTGATTTTTTCACACTACATATGGATGGCAGGTAGAGAGGATCCTGACAATGTATTCTTCAGCAGGACGGCGACCCCCGATATACAGACATTGTCATGTACAGTATAAGGCTATATTCACGCGTTGAGTATTTGGAGCGTTTTTTACCTCAGAATTTGTAGCCAAAACCAAAATTGGCGCCATGTTTTTGTTATACTTTTCCACTCCTGGTTTTGGCTACAAATCCTGAGGTAAAAATCTCACCTAATAAGCAACGTGTGAACGTGGCCTAAAGGGAACCTGATAGCTGATCCATGCTGCCCAAAGCATGGACCCCATGCACTTGCTGTCTTATCTCAGTCGTGTATGTTTGACTCTGACATGTATTGTGGTGTGTGTCACCATACATGACTCTCCTATCATATGACCTGACATAATTGCAGGTTACACACAGGGGGGACACACATGACTGCTGCTCCTCCAGCTCGGCAGCTATCACAGGGCGTCACTGCACTGCGTCTATATATAGCGCTTGCTGTTTCCGGAACTGTTGGTCTGGTCTCAGTTTTCACACGGGGAACTATAGTGAGCGGAGTCAGCGGACCCAGCAGGGGAGTGAATCCACAGGCGGACCGATGTGACCATGCGTCGTTAGGAGGGTGCTTGTTCTCCAGCCTGTCATGTATGTATTGTGTGTGAGCTGTAGCTGAGGGGGCTTTGCTTTGCTCTCATTTATATTAACTCTTTCTGTTCTTTTCACTGTGTGTGACTCACTATAAGTCCCAGCATGCAGGCTGCAGAGATACACTGTAATGACTTTTATAGCAATGATGTGATTTTATTTGTTTTTGTTTCTTTTCTTTCTTTTCTGACCTGTTTATTCAGTGCTGTTATGAAAGTGTCCTGGGGGAGAAGTAACATAATACAGGCATGGAGGAGGTGAGTTCTGTCCCCGTGTGAATGTAGGGAATAATCACTGACAATGCCATACAGGGGACCCTTAAACTAGTACAAACTCTCCAAATACATAGCCCCCAAATAAATGCAGATCTCAGCGCAATCCACAAAAATAAAGGCTGATCTAAGCCCCCCCCCAAAGAAATAATCATCTCAAAGCACCCCCTAAATAAACGCAGATCTCAGAGGAAACCCCCTAAATAAATGGACAACAAAGAGCAGACCCATAAGTGACTCTAGATCCCAGAGAAGACCTCCAAAAAGACACCCCTCCGCCCCCTAAATAAATGGCCAACAAAGTACAGATAAGTGAAGCCAGATCCCAGAGAAGTCCCACTAAGAAATATTAGACCGCTCTAAATAAATGCAGACCATAAGTGAATGTAGATCTGAGAGAAGACCCCCTAAATAAATACAAAGTGTAGACCATAAGTAAATCAAGACCCCCTAAACTAAAATTAGACCCCCCCCCCTAAATAAACAAGGATCAGACCCATAAGTGAATCTAGATCCCACAGAAGACCCCCCCCCCACACCCCCAAATAAATACAAATATTAAAGTGCAGACTAGAAGTGAATCTAGATTCCAGGGAAGACACCCCCCCCCCCTCCCCCCAAATAAATACAGACCACAAAGTGCAGACCATAAGTGAATCTACATTGCAGAGAAGACCCTGTAAGACACTAGAGATCAACCTTAAATTAATACAGAGCTCCTCGGCTAATACGGAATACAGACCCCAGAGCAGACACTGGCAGTAAATGGACACCCTTCTGTAGATGTAGACCTTCCAAATAAATGCAGACCCATTGATTAAATAAACCTAAGGGAAGCTGCCCCCCTTAATAAATACACCCCCCAAAGTAATGAATATAAGCCCCATAGCGACTCTGAGACTTCTAATCATGTGCAGTGGTGCAGACACGTGTTTGTTTGTTCTTTGTAAGTGGTATCTCTAGGACTTATTCATTTATGGAGTGTATGTGTACATACATGCATACATGCATACATGCATACATGCATACATGCATACATACATACATACATACATACATACATACTGGATCCTGTGCGCAATAGTGTTTATACCTACCGTATGGAGCCATGAGTACGTGCTGCAGTGTTACATTGTCCAGTCTGATGGAGTAAAGGCTACTTTACACACTGCGATATCGGTCCCGATATCGCTAGTGTGGGTAGCCACCCCCATCTGTTGCGTGACACAGGCAAATCGCTGTCCGTGCCGCACAACATCGCCCAGACCGGTCACACATACATACCTGTCCGGCGACGTCGCTGTGACGGGCGAACCGCCTCCTTTCTAAGGGGGCGGTCCGTGCGGCGTCACAGCGACGTCACTGAACCGCCGCCCAATAGCAGCGGAGGGGCGGAGCTGAGCGGGACGTAACATCTCGCCCACCTCCTTCCTTCTGCATAGCGGCCGGGAGGCAGGTAAGGAGAGCTTCCTCGTTCCTGCGGCGTCACACGCAGCGATGTGTGCTGCCGCAGGAGCGACGAACTACATCGTTACTGCTGCAGTAACGAGATTTGAGAATAGACCCCCATGTCACCGATTAGCGATTTTGCACGTTTTTGCACGTTTTTGCAACGATGCAAAATCGCTTATCGGTGTTACACGCAACGGCATCGCTAATGCGGCCGGATGTGCGTCATGAATTCCGTGACCCCAACGAGTTCGCATTAGCGATGTCGCAGCGTGTAAAGCCCGCTTGAGTCTATATGCGCACGCTTTTTTTTTTTTTTTTTTTTTTTTTGCTGCGTTTTTACTGCTTTTTTGGCTGCAATTTTGTTGTCAGAACTTTCTGACATTTGACTTCCCAGCAAAGTCTGAGAAGTCAGATTTGCTGTGCGCACTTGCAGTTTATTTGTCAGCGTTTTATTTGTCAAAGGTTTGTGACAAAAGAAAATGCAGCATGTTCGTTTTTGCAGTTTTTGGCTGCAGTTTTTGGCTGCAGTTTTTGGCTGCAGTTTTTGGCTGCAGTTTTTGGCTGCAGTTTTTGGCTGCAGTTTTTGGCTGCAGTTTTTGGCTGCAGTTTTTGGCTGCAGTTTTTGGCTGCAGTTTTTGGCTGCAGTTTTTGGCTGCAGTTTTTGAACACAGAAAGATGCAGCGTGCGCATGTAGCCTAAGAGCTGACATCCAGGCACCTGACACATTTCCTACTATGGCAGATTGTCGGTCACTGATCGTTACTGTACTATGTATCCGTGAGAGCAGAGAGCCTAAGTCCCCAGAATGTACAGTCAGCGAGCACAACAAAATGCTACTAAGATGTCAGTCATATTGATTAGAACCAAGACAAATTAGTTCACGTCTTTTGTTTCTCAGGCTCCCAAAGGGACGTTTGAAGATGAGTTGGAGTGGTGCATCTGTCAGCTGGAAACCGGGCTCCTGCGCCGCAATCCAACGCCGAGACAAGGTGTGTGCTGGGTGACCTCCTACACTATCGGTGCCTCTTCATAACTGGGCTTTTTGCACTTTGTGTTTTCTCTCCCTCTTCCAAGAATCATGATAGGTATAAGGATATAGATATAGATTTAATATCTATATCTATCTCTCAGTATAGGAATATTACTGATCTCCTAGGGGCTTTCAGTAGACCCGTAACTACCATTGCAAACCATCAATAGCTGGGGCATGAAATCAGGCCATATAAATGCTGTTGTCAGAGGTTGCCAGCAGTTTGAGCTGACTGCAGTTTCTGCATTTAATGGTAAATGCTGGCTGTACAACACTGCCTACACCTGCTCAGCTCCTGCGCCCGCTCTGTAGACCCCGACATGGCCTAAGACACACTGATACGTCCTATGTCGGGAAGGTATTAAAGATTTACACCCTTCTCAGGTGGTATGAGAGAAGCCGCACTTCAGGGATAATTCCCAACCAAATGCATAAGCAGAATGCAGACTGCTGCTTATGGTGGCCTGTATACTGACTGCAAATATGGCTGCCATATTACAGAATGTGTCTGCTGATGGGAAGATTTTTACATGGCTTTCATGTTGTATTAGGGCAGTAAATACCAACCTTTGACTGCCAAGCTATCATCAAACTACAACTCCCTCCATGGCCTAACATCCTGCGGCTTGTAAAGGTGTTTAAAACCTGGACAGAAATACAGTATGTTGTAGATCATTGCAGGTCTCTTATGTACAAACATAGGTTCAGGACATAATCCTGTAAATTATCTAGAATTTAAAATACTGAGTGCCTTTATTCGCAAAAAGCGCCCCCCTAGTCGACAGGCTGTGTCTGGTATTGCAGCATTCATTTTAATAGAGCTCAATTTCACCGCTGTACAACTCCACAGCACAGCTTCTTTCCTTTACCGATTTCCTCTTCACCTGCTTTCCAGACACTGCCTATAGTTGGTGCTGTAAACCCTAAAGTAGCTTTTTTACTTAGAACTATATCTAGGGTTTTACATTTCCAAAATCCAAGCTGTGAGAGCAGCAAAGAAAACCTCAAATTGTCTGTTAATGATAGTTTTTCCATAGTGGAAGATACTCAGCGGGTTCTGCGAGTCCTGCGCTCCCGGAAAGCTCCCTTTGTGAAGAAGAGGCAGGTGATGAACCAAGTATTTGGAAACTACCGTCTGAAAATGTCCGAAGATAGACGGCTACAAGGACAAAAAGGTGAGTGATAGCTGTTCAATGGGGCCGAATTATTTTGTTCCCCCAAAAATAAGACCTTCCCAAAAAAAAGCCCAGCCTGATTTTTCAGGATTTTTGTGGATGCTGCAAATATATAAGCCCTACTCCAAAAATAAGCCCCAGTTACAGTTTATAAGAGTTCATTGAAATAGTGTCCAGGCAGCTATACATGAAAAATCAGTAGAATGCAGCAGGTCAGATAGACCCTTTACCAAGGCAAGCAGCATCCCCCCCCCCCCCCCTCAAAAAAAAAAAGAATAGCACTCAAAAGGCCCCACAAGACTCAAAGGGTTGGTAATGTGCCCCACTGTCGCACAAAAGCCTTAAAGGGAACCTGTCATCAGAAATTTAGCTTGAAACCCAAGCGTTTCCCCCTCTGCAGCTCCTGGGCTGTATTCTAGCAATGTTCCTGTACTTTTTGTGTCCCCTTTTAAACCAAATGAAATACTTTATAAACTTGTACCTTTTGCTATATAAATTTTGTAAATCGTCCATGGGGGTGGGCTCTCTGACCGTTGCTGTTCCTCCAGCACATTGACGCCGTCCCCCCACGCTCCATTTCATCCATCAGGACGCCGCCCACTGCGCCCCAGGTGCCGCCCACGCCAGGATCGCTGGTGACGTGTGTCACAAGCACGAGATTATGGGCGGCGCTGTGATTGAATCGCAAGTGCCCGCCCATAATCTCGTGGACGCGCTTTCCTCCACTGCCTCCAGCGTTCTGCGCAAGCGCTCGCCGGCCAAATGACCCGACGTCACCTCCTTCCCATCTTACCCTGCAGCAGGGCAAGATGGGAAAGGGGTGACGTCGGGTCATCTGGCCAGCAAGCGTTTGCGCAGAACGCTGGAGGAGGGGAAAGTGCGGTCACGAGGTTATGGGCGGCACTTGCTGATGACACTCACAGCGCCGCCCATAACCTCGTGCCTGCGCAAAACGTCACCAGCGGTCACACGTGCACACAGTGCACAGTACCGCTACAGTCGCACAGCGCATGCGCGGGACCGCGGGCGCTCAGGGGCGGCGTCCTGAAATATGAAATCTGCTGGAGGAACAGCAACGGTCAGCAGGGGCCACAAAAAGTACAGGAACCTGCTAGCATGCAGCCCAGGAGCTGCAGAGGGGGAAACTTTTAGGTTTAAAGCAAAATTTCTGATGACAGGTTCCCTTTAAGGCTTTGGGTATTTTGAGTGCGATTTTCTTTTGGGGGCGAGTTGGATTTTCTTGGTGAAGGATCAGTAAACTAAATACAGATGCATCTCAATACTTTAGAATATCATCAAAAAGTTCTGTTATTTCAGTAATTCAATACAAAAAGGAAACGCATATATTATATAGTCATTACACACAGAGGGATCTATTCCTATATATTATATAGAGTCATTACACACAGAGGGATCTATTCCTATATATTATATAGAATCATTACACACAGAGGGATCTATTCCTATATATTATATAGAATCATTACACACAGAGGGATCTATTCCTATATATTATATAGAATCATTACACAGAGGGATCTATTCCTATATATTATATAGAATCATTACACACAGAGGGATCTATTTCTATATATTATATAGAATCATTACACACAGAGGGATCTATTCCTATATATTATATAGAATCATTACACACAGAGGGATCTATTTCTATATATTATATACAATCATTACACACAGAGGGATCTATTTCTATATTTCTTTGCCGCTCCATTGGGAGACCCAGACAATCGGGTGTATAGCTTCTGCCTCCGGAGGCCACACAAAGTATTACACTTTAAAAAGTGTAACCCCTCCCCTCTGCCTATACACCCTCCCGTGGATCACGGGCTCCTCAGTTTTATGCTTTGTGTGGAAGGAGGCACACATCCACTCATGCATTCTCATATTAGTTATGTCGGTTGGAAGAAAAGAGGGCCCCCACGGGGCCCCCGGCATGTTCCCTTCTCACCCCACTACGTCGGCGGTGTTGTTAAGGTTGAGGTACCCATTGTGGGTACAAAGGCCGGAGCCTCATGCCGTCTCCTTCACCATCCCTTAGCGGCTCTGGGAGAAGTGGGATCCTGAGCGGTCATCCATTTACTGGGACCGTGCTCCCTCCGCAGCCCCTGTGGGAATCTGCCGGACCGGAGTCTATTCAACCTCAGGGACCGGGCCCTGCAACTCTAAGGTACTCTGTGTCCCCATTGGGGACTGTGCAGGGAGCGCACCTCCCTCCCGGACGCTGCGGCAGCTGCTGAATTGAGAAGGCCGGCGGACTTCCACGCCGACCGTGCCTGCTTGTCGGGTGCGGTCTCAAATTTAGTCCCCGGCTTCATCGCAGCCTAGTCGCAAAAATCCCGCCCCCGGGCCTGCCTGTCAGGGGTAAGGGCGGGACTGCCGACCTGACGTCGGATGTGAGGGCCGGAGCATCCTGTGTGTTTCCTCCCCCCTCACTGATCACTGTGGGGACCCCAGATTCCCGCACTTTTCCTGGCGCCGCCCACGGCTCCACTCCTCCCCTGAGAGCTCCGGCAGCCATTTTTTGGCATTCTGCCGGTGGAGGATTCTCAGTGAAGAGCTCTGCAGCTCCGGGGGACCTAAGGCAGGGAATCTGGAGGACACACACTCCGCTTTTTAGCGGTCGGTAAGCCACACCGGTCCCCCTAGGGTGCCGGAAACAGATACGTATTTATATATATATATATTTCTGTTCGGTCGGGCTGTATACCCTTTTTTGCCCATATACACTCAGTGATCATTCTCCTAGGAGACAACAGCATGTCGTCCACAAGGAGCAAATCTGTTAAGGCACAGGGTTTTTTTGCGGCCTGTACCCCTTGTGGGGCTATGTTACCTGCGGGTTCCACCTACCCTCACTGTGAGCAATGCTCGACCCCTGTTTCGCTTGCTCAGCCGGAGCCTTGGTCACTAGTGGGCCCCTCGGCTCATGTAGACCCCCCTGCTCCCCCTGTCCAGGCGGTAGGGACAGAGTTCGCCTCTTTTGCTGAGAAACTCTGAGTCACTTTCACAATCCATGGCTCAGTCTATGGACAAATGGTCTGCCAAGCTGCTAGAAGCTTTGCAGTCCAGACCGGTCCTTACACAGGCCCCGGCCCCTGTTGGATCGTCGCCTCCAGGCCCCTCTCTGTCCGCGCCGCAGCGCGCTCCCAGGTTGGGCCCTAGGTCTCACGTGGAGGACTCCTGCCCGGACCACAGTCCTAGACAGGCTAAGCGGGCTCGCTGGGAATCTTCCCCGACTTCTTCACGCTGCTCGGGTTCCCAGCTTGAGGACTCGCTGGAGGACGAGGCGGACGTCGCAGCTCAGGGCTCTGACCCTGACGTCGCCCTTAACCTTGATACACCTGAAGGGGACGCCTTAGTGAATGATCTTATCTCGTCCATCAACCAGGTGTTGGATCTCTCTCCCCCGCCTCCTACTGTAGAGGAGTCGGCGTCTCAGCAGGAGAAACACCAGTTTCGGTTTCCCAAACGTACACGTAGTGCGTTTTTCGATCACTCTAACTTCAGAGATGCTGTCCAGAAGCCCAGAGCGGTTCCGGACAAGCGCTTTACTAAGCGCCTTACTGACACGCGTTATCCCTTCCCCTCTGAAGTCGTTAAGGGTTGGGCTCAATGTCCCAAGGTGGATCCTCCAGTCTCTAGATTGGCGGCTAGATCTGTGGTATCGGTTGCAGATGGCTCATCGCTAAAGGATGCCACTGACAGGCAGATAGAGCTCCTGGTGAAGTCCATCTATGAAGCCACGGGCGCGTCTTTTGCCCCAGCCTTTGCAGCCGTGTGGGCACTCCAAGCTATCTCAGCTTGTCTGGCTGAGATTAATGCTGTCACACGTAATTCTGCTCTGCAAGTTGCGTCTTTGACTTCTCAAGCGTCAGCTTTTTCTTCCTACGCCATGAACGCAGTCCTAGACTGTGCTAGCCGTACAGCTGTGGCATCCGCTAACTCTGTGGCAGTCCGCAGGGCCATGTGGCTGCGCGAATGGAAGGCAGACTCTGCCTCCAAGAGGTTTTTAACCGGTTTGCCATTTTCTGGCGACCGCTTGTTTGGCAAACGATTGGATGAGATTATTAAGGAATCCAAGGGAAAGGACTCCTCCTTACCCCAGTCCAAACCTAAGAGACCTCAGCAACGGAAAATACAATCGAGGTTTCGGTCCTTTCGTCCCTCCACCAAGCCCCAATCCTCTTCGTCCAGCAGGCCGGAGAAAGGCCAGAGGAACTCCTATGCGTGGCGGTCTAAGTCACGGCCCCAAAAGGCCGCAGGAGGCACTGCCTCCAAGGCGGCCTCCTCATGACTCTCGGCATCCCCGAGCCGCATCCTCGATCGGTGGCAGGCTCTCCCGCTTTGGCGACACCTGGTGGCCACATGTTCAAGACCGATGGGTGAGAGACATTCTGTCTCACTGTTACAGGATAGAGTTCAGCTCTCGTCCTCCGGCTCGTTTCTTCAGAACCTCTCCGCCCCCCGCTCAGGCCGACGCACTTTTTCAGGCAGTGGACGCTCTGAAGACAGAAGGAGTTGTGATCCCCGTTCCCCTTCAGGAACATGGTCGCGGCTTTTACTCCAACTTGTTCGTGGTGCCAAAAAAGGACGGATCATTCCGTCCCGTTCTAGACCTCAAGCTACTCAACAGACATGTGAGAACCAGACGGTTTCGGATGGAATCTCTCCGCTCGGTCATCGCCTCGATGTCACAAGGAGACTTCCTAGCATCGATCGACATCAAGGATGCTTATCTCCACGTGCCGATCGCACCCGAACATCAACGCTTCTTGCGTTTCGCCATCGGGGACGAACACCTTCAGTTCGTGGCATTGCCTTTCGGCTTGGCGACAGCCCCACGGGTTTTCACCAAAGTCATGGCTTCCGTTGTGGCAGTCCTGCACTCTCAGGGCCACTCTGTGATTCCCTACTTAGACGATCTCCTAGTCAGGGCACCCTCCCGGGTGGCGTGTCAACACAGCCTTACCGTCGCTCTGGCGACTCTCCAGCAGTTCGGGTGGATCATCAACTTCCCGAAATCCAAGTTGACACCGACTCAATCACTGACTTACCTCGGGATGGAGTTTCATACACAGTCAGCGGTAGTCAAGCTACCGCGGGACAAACAGCTTTCTCTGCAGACAGGGGTGCAATCACTTCTTCGGGGTCAGTCACACCCCTTAAGGCGCCTCATGCACTTCCTGGGGAAGATGGTGGCAGCGATGGAGGCAGTGCCGTTCGCGCAATTCCATCTGCGGCCACTCCAATGGGACATTCTCCGCAAATGGGACAGGAGGTCGGCTTCCCTCGACAGGAACGTCTCTTTCCCTTACAACCACCAAGGCGGCACTCGCAGTCGTCAAGCCTTCCAGGAAGTCCGGCAGATTCTGCAGTGGGTGGAAGCCACAGCCTCCACCATCTCCGCAGTTCACATCCCGGGCGTAGAAAACTGGGAAGCAGATTTTCTCAGTCGTCAGGGCATGGATGCGGGGGAATGGTCTCTACACCCAGAAGTGTTTCGAGAGATCTGTCGCCGCTGGAGAACACCAGACGTCGATCTCATGGCGTCACGGCACAACAACAAAGTCCCGGCATTCATGGCTCGGTCTCAGGATCACAGAGCTCTGGCGGCGGACGCGTTAGTTCAGGATTGGTCGCAGTTTCGACTGCCTTATGTGTTTCCTCCTCTGGCGATGCTGCCCAGAGTGTTACGCAAGATCAGGTCCAACTGCCGTCGCGCCATTCTCGTCGCTCCAGACTGGCCGAGGCGGTCGTGGTACCCGGATCTGTGGCATCTCACGGTGGGTCAACCGTGGGCGCTTCCAGACCGCCCAGATTTGCTGTCACAAGGCCCGTTTTTCCATCTGAATTCTGTGGCCCTCAACCTGACTGTGGCCATTGAGTCCTGGCTCCTAGCGTCTTCAGGGTTATCTCAGGATGTCATTGCCACCATGAGACAGGCCAGGAAACCAACGTCCGCCAAGATCTATTACAGGTCTTGGCAAATCTTCTTATCCTGGTGCTCTGATAACGGTTTTCCTCCATGGCCGTTTGCCTTACCCACTTTTCTTTCATTCCTTCAATCCGGAATGGACAAGGGTTTGTCACTCGGCTCTCTCAAGGGCCAAGTATCGGCGCTCTCCGTATTTTTTCAAAAGCGCCTAGCCAGGCTTCCGCAGGTCCGCACGTTCCTGCAGGGAGTTTGCCGCATAGTCCCACCTTACAAGCGTCCGCTGGAACCCTGGGATCTTAACAGGGTCCTGACGGCTCTTCAGAAACCACCTTTCGAGCCGCTGCGGGATGTCTCTTTATCACGTCTTTCGCAGAAGGTGGCCTTTCTAGTGGCAGTTACATCACTCCGGAGAGTGTCTGAGCTTGCAGCGCTGTCATGCAAAGCCCCCTTCCTGGTGTTTCACCAGGATAAGGTGGTTCTGCGTCCGGTCCCGGAATTTCTCCCTAAGGTGGTATCTCCTTTTCATCTCAATCAGGATATCTCCTTGCCTTCATTTTGCCCTAATCCAATTCACCAATGTGAAAAGGATTTGCACTCCTTGGATCTGGTTAGAGCACTCCGACTCTACGTGTCTCGCACGGCGCCCCTGCGTCGTTCAGATGCGCTCTTTGTCCTTGTCGCTGGTCAGCGTAAGGGTTTGCAGGCTTCCAAGTCAACCTTGGCTCGGTGGGTCAAGGAACCGATTCTCGAAGCCTACCGTTCTTCTGGGCTTCCGCTTCCTTCAGGGCTGAAAGCCCATTCTACCAGAGCCGTGGGTGCGTCCTGGGCATTGCGGCACCGGGCTACGGCTCAGCAGGTGTGTCAGGCAGCTACGTGGTCTAGTCTGCACACTTTCACGAAACACTATCAAGTGCATACCTATGCTTCGGCAGACGCCAGTCTAGGTAGGCGAGTCCTTCAGGCGGCGGTTGCTCACCTGTAAGAGGGGGCCGTTTCGGCTCTTCTTATTGAGGTATTCTTTTACCCACCCAGGGACTGCTTTTGGACGTCCCAATTGTCTGGGTCTCCCAATGGAGCGACAAAGAAAAAGGGAATTTTGTTTACTTACCGTAAATTCCTTTTCTTCTAGCTCCTATTGGGAGACCCAGCACCCGCCCCTGTGCCCTTCGGGCTGGTTGTTCTTTTGTGTACACATGTTGTTCATGTTGAATTGTTCTTTTGGTTCATGGTTTTCAGTTCTCCGAACATCCTTCGGATTGCATTTACCCTAGACCAATTTATAAGTTTTCTCCTTCCTGCTTTTGCACCAAAACTGAGGAGCCCGTGATGCATGGGAGGGTGTATAGGCAGATGGGAGGGGTTACACTTTTTAAAGTGTAATACTTTGTGTGGCCTCCGGAGGCAGAAGCTATACACCCAATTGTCTGGGTCTCCCAATAGGAGCTAGAAGAAAAGGAATTTACGGTAAGTAAACAAAATTCCCTTCATTTTATAGAATCATTACACACAGAGGGATCTATTCCTATATATTATATAGAATCATTACACACAGAGGGATCTATTTCTATATATTATATACAATCATTACACACAGGGATCTATTTCTATATATTATATACAATCATTACACACAGAGGGATCTATTCCTATATATTATATAGAATCATTACACACAGAGGGATGTATTCCTATATATTATATAGAATCATTACACACAGAGGGATCTATTCTTATATATTATATAGAATCATTACACACAGAGGGATCTATTCCTATATATTATATAGAATCATTACACACAGAGGGATCTATTCCTATATATTATATAGAATCATTACACACAGAGGGACTTATTCCTATATGGTATATAGTCATTACACACAGAGGGATCTAGTCCTATATATTATATAGAGTCATTACACACAGAGGGATCTATTTCTATGTATTATATAGTCATTTATTCATTTTCAGTTTGGAGCAGAGAACCGTTAAAAAAATATCTTCACTGCCATGATCCATGTTCCCTATATTCGGTGCCATGAGCCACGTTCCCCTATATTTGGTGCCATGAGCCACGTTCCCCTATATTTGGTGCCATGAGCCACGTTCCCCTATATTTGGTGCCATGAGCCACGTTCCCCTATATTTGGTGCCATGAGGCCACGTCCCCTATATTTGGTGCCATGAGCCACGTCCCCTATATTTGGTGCCATGAGCCACGTCCCCTATATTTGGTGCCATGAGCCACGTCCCCTATATTTGGTGCCATGAGCCACGTCCCCTATATTTGGTGCCATGAGCCACGTCCCCTATATTTGGTGCCATGAGCCACGTCCCCTATATTTGGTGCCATGAGCCACGTCCCCTATATTTGGTGCCATGAGCCACGTCCCCTATATTTGGTGCCATGAGCCACGTCCCCTATATTTGGTGCCATGAGCCACGTCCCCTATATTTGGTGCCATGAGCCACGTCCCCTATATTTGGTGCCATGAGCCACGTCCCCTATATTTGGTGCCATGAGCCACGTCCCCTATATTTGGTGCCATGAGCCACGTCCCCTATATTCGGTGCCCTGAGCCACGTTCCCCTATATTCGGTGCCCTGAGCCACGTTCCCCTATATTCGGTGCCCTGAGCCACGTTCCCCTATATTCGTTGCTTTGTGTCTAACAATTGTCCAATCCTTTTACTCCTCAATAACTAAATAAGTTATTTTCTTTTTAAGCCAATAAGCTACAAGAACCTAATATTCACAAAGTGACGGCCCGGGATACCCAAAGTGTCGCCTATAGAAAAAGTGCAAAGGATGCAGAGACGAGCGCTGGGCACTGGTTCGCACCATCCGGCAGTGGTTTTACCTTCGACTTCTTCCCAGATCAAGAGCATCAGACCACCGGGGGTAGAGCGGAGGATGAACTGGAAGACCATGCCAAGGAGGTGAAAATCACCGACCCACCAGTTAGCCAACCGGTCGGTGCTTTACATTTAGATGGTGGCTCAGAGTTCACCTTCAATTTCCAGATCACTGAAGAAACATGTAGCACTTCAGAGAGCTCCTCAGCTCCGCTGACTGTTGAGGGTGACCACCTTTGTGCCAACCATAAGACTGTGGATATAGTGCTGGAAAGCTCAGCACAGAAGTGCTCCAACATAGACATTGCAGCCAGCACCTCTGGGGTGTCACCTAATCGGACACAAATTGGTGAAGCTGAAGAAAAGCGCACATCAGACTCCCCAAAGAAGAAGAAGAAGAAAAAGTCAAAGTCTAAAAACATGGAGGTGCAGACAAAAGTTAAAGAACCTAAAGAAGGTGTGGATCCACCCCTAAAGGAAGAACCTAAGGTAGGTGCACATGGGGGGGGGGGTTTATTAGTGGTGTACAGTACTTGTAGGACCACCATCATTAATGGAGAGTGACTGTTATCTTCCATTTCTAAAGGGGCCTGCATAGAATTTGTAAAACATGGCTGCTTTATTCCAAAATAGGGCCACGTCCATCAATGGTTGGTGTCTGGTATCACAGCTCTGCTCCAATGAATGGGACTCAGTTGCAATACCCGACAGCCTCTGAACAGGTGTGGCGCAGTTACTAAAAGGATATTTTTTAATACTTTACAACCCTTTTATGCATTTTGTTTTTACAGTCTGGAGAGGACGAGCTGCGGAGGGAGCTGGACTGGTGCGTGGAGCAGCTTGAAACTGGACTACAACGTCAGAAATCCACTCCCAAACAAGGTGAGATGATATTGCCGATTCCCAGGGTTTTACACCATGCAGTTGTAGAAGCTAAAGTGGACCTCCAACTTTACAATCGCACTATAAGGAATTACCTGATGGGTATATGGATATGAATCGTGTATGTTATTCTCACCCTTAAATAGTGGACGAAGCGGTACGTGCCATTAAGACTTTGCGGAGTGCGAAAGTCCCATTGGTGAAGAAACGCCAAGTGATGCGGGTGATGTTTGGTGATTACCGCCACAAGATGGAAGAGGAGAGGGTTAAACAGCTGAGGCTGATGCAGGCCGGTAAGTAACTGGATGAGGCTTTACATGTTGTGCAGCCTACTGACACTGAGAACTTTCAGCATTTAAAGGGAACCTGTCAGGTGCAATATGCCCCCAGTACCACGAGCAGTTCTGGGTGCATATTTCTAATCCCTGCCTAACTGTCCCTGTATCTAGTATCCTAGCTAAAGAGATCTATAGAAAAAGTATTTCTAAAGATCCTTTATGATATGCTAATGAGCGCGGGGATTAGTTGCAAGGGCATTGTATCCCTCAACTACTCCACCCTCTTAGCATGTTGGCACACTTACTATTCAATGCCCATTTCCCTGTGTCCATACCTTTGAATGTTGTCACCACTTCAGAACACGCAGTTTAGGGTCAGTGCGCATGATCATAAGTCCCCGCACTTCCCGGTCATGCGCACTATGAAGCTAGGCGTATGCGCTCGAGCCGAAGAGAGGTCTAGTGCGCATAACCGGAGTGCTGAAGACTAGAAGGGGGGGGGGGGGATATAACGCTCTTGTGACTAGTCCCCACGCTTATTGGAATCTCCTAAAAGGATCTTTAGATATACTTTTTATAAAGATCCTTTTATCTATTCTACTAGATGCAGGGATTAGCAATATGGAGACAGAACTGCTCATGGTTCTGGGTGAATATCACACCTGACAGGTTCCATTTAAAAAGGGGGAGGTAAAGAGTTAAATTCTGATTGGGGATGTCCAAACACTACAATGGAGCTCTGAAAAGCGGTGGCAATGCACACCGCCTGTCTAGTCTGTCTATGGGGCTGCTGCAGACTGCACTAGCTCTGTACTTGGCACTCCCATAGACTTGGTTGGAGCAGTGATGTGCATGCATATGGGGTATTTTGTAGCCCTTATTCTGGGGATCAAGCGGTCTCCTATCCTGTATTCATTATGTGATGGCCGCAGTGTCGCTATTAATCATTTGCTGCATTATTTTTCACAGCAGCTAAATCGGCAAAGATGAGTGAAGTGACTCTGACGGCGAGGCAAAACCGCAGCAAGGTTTTCCGGAAGCGTATTCACAAATCCCCAATGAGTGCGGCACCTACGTCGGCTGCACCTGCGCACACCCAGGGACCCTCCACCCAGAATACACCGCCGTCGTCCTCCACTGAGCAAGACTTCACCTTCACACCTTCCCAGGTGGCCTTCTGCTTTAACTTCTTCTAATGGAGAGTGCAGCATCACATGTCAGCCATATTCTTGGGGGACTTATCTGCAGCAATCACGTGCCTTTTACTTTTTGGACACCGACCAATCAGCCAATGAATGAGAAATTGGTGCCATTGTTTATTACAAGTTACATATGTGAATAATTTAGTTCAAGAAACTTCTTTTTTTTTTTTTTTTTTTTTTTTAGCAGCAAACGGGAGCATGTGGTTTTCTGGGTGCAGCAATTGTCCATTGTGTTCTGAATAAAGTGTTAAAAAGAGGAACTGTCCCCGAACATCTCCTGGGATTGTGCATTCAACGCTGACACCATGTTTTTTACAGGAGCCTTCATACATGTGACATATTCACCCTCCCAAAAAATGATTGCTTTTTTTTTTTAATGTTTATATATTGGCACAAAGAAAGTGGTACTTAACTACTCCACTTATCCTTTGCACCAATATTGATATTTCTTTGATCCAGAGTGAAGCTGACCATGTTACGAGGGGCGCTTTAGTTTCACAGGCTGAGTATGTCTGCTAGAGTTGCTTCCCCCAAACAAACTGGGAGTTGAAGTTTTGCAGCAGTTGCATAGTCGTAGTATCAGGCTATGTGCACACATTGAGTATTTGGTGGTAGAAATTTACTACTTCTGCTTCTCTTGGCAAAACAAAAAAATCCTATGGCACATTATAACTGCATATGAGCGGCCAAGTAAACAAATAAAAACATTGGGCCCAAAACCTACTCCAAAATATTATAAAAACACAGAGGAAACTGAGTGATGTAGGTACAAAAGATATAAAAATCACTTTTATTGATTGCTATTAAAATCGATTGAAAAATAACAAGTAAGCATATAGAATGCAGTTGGACTCCCAACGTACGTTTCGCCTATATTTCTGACTGCTTATTCATGGAGAGATGAATAAGCAGTCAAATATTAGGTGAAACGTACGTTGGGGGGGAATTCCACCTGGAGGACAACTGCATTCTGCACTTTATCTGTACTGGCCCTTTGTTAGTTAAAACTTCTCACGATTTCCTTGCCTTTATTACTTGATTGAGCCATTGCTGCTGCTGGCGCTTAGGATGTTTTCAATTTGACAATAGTTTGGTGAATATGCTTCCCCAGTGCTGATCCAGTGTTTACCCACTGTTTTCTTTTGTGTCATGTCTATTATTTCATCATCACTTTGTTATGGTTAACCCCTTGTTGGCTATTGTACCTTCTATGATATACTTGTTCTTATGTGCATTTTTCAATCAATTTTAATAGCAATCAAAAATTATTTTTATACATTCTGCTTCTCTTGGCAGGAAAAATGCAGAGCAAAAATGTGTTATTCAATTGAATTTGATAGGTGAAAAAAAGCTTAAAGAGTTGACACACTGCATATTATTTTGTGCACCAAATCTGCAAGGAGATGTGCACAAAACTTAAAGGGAACCTGTCACCAGATTTGGGGCCTATAAGCTGCGGCCACCACCAGTGGGCTCTTGTATGCAGCATTCTAACATCTTTTATATAAGAGCCCAGGCCGCTGTGTAGAATGAAAAAAAAATATCACTTTATAATACCTAAAGTGCGGTGCAGACTGGTCGGTTGAATGTCAATACTTTGTGCCCGGATCAGGGCAGATCAAAGTGTGCCTGCGCAGGATCTCAATGCCAGCTAGTGTGGATGACGTAGGAAGCGTCATGTACCCAGGCTTTAGAAGGAGGACAAAGGTGGCTGAAAGAGGAGGCACCGGTACCGGAGAACGGAAACACCCATCCGACCAGTTTGCACCGTCCTTTTAGGTGAGAATTATAAAGTAATTTTTATGTTCTATACAGCGGCATGGGCTCTTATATACAGCATTCTAACATGCTGGTGGTGGTGGCCGCAGCTTATAGTCGCCAAATCTGGTGACGGGTTCCCATTGACATTGTTTTTGTGACAAAACTGCACTCAAAATGCACTGTGTGCACACAGCCTAACGCCATTCTAGGAAAAGAAATCCTCCATTATTGCTGCCTTACGCCTTGTTTCCACTTGCGTTTTACATGGACGAGTGCGATCCGATAAAACATCAGACTTCTCTCACTCTAGTGCAAAACTAGGGGGCAGCGTTCATATGCGATTGATCTCTCATTCCACAGCTGCATGAGCAATGAATTGCAGCATGCTGTGCTCTTTTGCAGCAAGTTTTGGCTCACACACTCCCATACAAGTCTACGGGAGCGTGTGAAATATTGCCCTGCATTCATATGTCATCCGACTGCAGTGCGATGTACACAGACAGACAGCGGAGGAGATGGGGAGAAAGTGCTCTCTCCCTCTTCTCTGCATCTGTGATCCGATCGCAAGATGGAATCTCAGTCGCATGACCCTCGCAGTAGAGGGTCATTAGCATATCACTTCTGATGCTTTCGCAATGGGAGCTATGGGCAAGTACAACCGAGGTCTTAAAGGGATATTCCACCCTGCAAAAACAATTGGTCTATGGCTTGGATTCAGATTATAAGCGCAGTGGTGTACAACCAGCTAATCCTTTCAGTTCCTTCTTGCAGGTTGACGGGCACTGTACAACCCACACTTATCCGTGGATAGGTAATAATTTGAGACTGGAGTACTTCTTTAAGTTTAATTTTAGTCTACTGCCTTCTCATTGTGGTTACTAGTAAACTGGAAAGAAAAATGTGGTGCAAATAGGGTCTTATCTGAGGATAGTGGATAACATGGAGACATAAACAAGCTGCCCTGGGCTAGTTATGAAAGCCAGAACTACTGAGCCGGCAAAGACGGCTGCTGCAGCACCGCTGGGGGTAGCAGTATTTCTTAGGCCTCCTTCACACATCCGTGTCTCCGGTACGTGTGACATCCGTTTTCACACGTACCGGAGACACGGGCACATGTAGACTCATTACAATAAATGGGTTTGCACACGTGCGTGTTTTGCCATGGACTGTGTGTCTGTGTGCTCCATATGTTGACATGTCCGTTTTTCTCCAGCAACACGGATGTGATCAGTGTCACATGTACCGGAGAAAACACACGTCTGTGAAATAAAATTATTTTCTACGCTCACCTTCTCCAGCACTGCTGTCTCTGCTGCTGCTGTCACTTGCTTCTGACCCCCCACTCATTATGCTCATCACATATGCAAGACACAGAGGACCGGAAGCAGCAGCAGCACCAGGAGGAGGGAGTCGGCGGGGTCGGAGACTGTAGATCAGCACCACGGATAGGTGAGCAGAAAGTTCCTGTTCTCCGGGAGAACACACGTGTGCCAAAATAACGGCACACGGAGGGCAATACGCACCTTTTATACGTCCGTGCAAAATGTGCATGGTTTTCACGGATGTGTGAAAGAGGCCTTAAAGAAGCAAAGATGGAATATTATACATGTTACTTTTGTCCTGAAGAAGGAGAAATTGCTCTCGGAAATCACAATTTTATCATCTTGTCTGGATTTTTTTCCACGGACGCACGGCAAGATCCCGTCCTTGCTTCTTTAACCCTAGAACCCGCAACCATAGAAATCTACTCTTTCACATACCTGGGGCCTTTTTAGGCCTGTGTGCAAATAACATGGAGTAACTCAAGTAGAAATACTTTTCAAAGTTTATTTGAGATGTGAATATTTCAAAACATTATAATTATGTGCATAAAACAAAAAAAAAAAGCAATTACACCAACTTAAAACGCCCAATATATGCATGCTATATAATTCATATATATATAATATAAAATGTGTGTATATGTATATATATATATTATATATATATTATATTATATATATGTATTATATATTATATATATATATATATATATTAATACATATATAATATATAATACATATATATAATATATATAATATATATATTATATATATACACACATACATTTTATTTATTTTTATATATTATATAAAAATATATATGTGTAATAAATATTTATATATATATTATATATATATGTGTAAAAAATATTTATATATATATATATATTATATATATATATATATATATGTGTGTGTATATATGTGTGTGTGTGTGTATATATATATATATATAATATAAAAATATATGTGTGTGTGTATATATATGGATATATATATATATATATATATATATATATATATATATATATATATATATATATATATATATATTACACACATATATGTATATGTGTGTGGTATATATATATATATATATAATATATATATATATATATTATATTATATAATATATATATATATATATTATATTATATATATATATATATATATATATATATATATATATATATATATATATATATATATATATATATATATATATATATATATATATATATATATATATATATAATAAAAAATGTTTTTTTGTCAAAGTTTTTTATATAAAAGTTGTAGTAAACATGATGCAGGAATATTTCTTTTCAAAAACTTTCCTTTTCAACATTACTGATTACCCCAACAATTTTCATATGTTATTTTTTCGGAAGAATTTTCCTTGCAGACATTTTGTCCACAAGTAGTACAGAAACGCTCAGATTTCCTTTCCTTCTTTGCTGGACAAATATAAAAGCGCTTTCTTTTTTTTTCTCTTGGCTCTGGATGTTCCCGAAAATGTATACCACATCGGATCATATCTTCCGTAATTTGCCTTGGCAAGCATTTCGTATTGCTTTGCTCCATCATGGTAGGCCTCAAAAAGTTCAAAGACAAAGTAAGACAAGATAAAGACAAAGTCTTCCCCAGCAACAGTACAGACAAAAAGACTGAGGATCACATGTAAACCAAGTACAGGCCTAAAAGGCCCCGGGTATGTGAATATGGGGTAGTCCCAAAAATAGTTGTTTTACCGAAATGCCTATAACATAAAAATATATGAACAACTGTAAATTACTAACGACTATATAACTGAGGAATACATAGAGTTTCAAAATTCTAACTAAAGTAATCTTGCAGAAAATAGAAAACAAGTAACCTAGCAGGCCTGCGAGGCCCCAGGTATGCGTTCTAGGGTTAAGGAATACTAGTAACCGCAATGGATGAGATTTATCAATACAATACTAGTGCAAGGAAACTATAGCAGATGCCCATAACATGCAAATACTGGTTATTTTGGCAATTGCTCCACTTTACTACATGCACCAGTTTGGATAAATGTCTAATATATACACTGCACCCCGTGATAGATTTTTCTACAGTTTACTGTCGGAGTATGCACATTGCAAGGATATGATGAGAGTTGTAGTTGCTAATGTTGATTACATAGTGGGTAACCCATAAAGTGCACAGACAGTCTTATGTTTGGCCTGATGTCAGGGGGTGTAGAGTTTTAGCTCGCCCCCCACCAATCGCAGCCCCTGGGTACCACAAGCCCTGCCCTACATACAGTGATATGTCCACACTTTCCAGCAGACGGCCAGTCTGTGAACAGGGGGTTAACAGGAAAGGTACATTTTATATATGAAACTGAATATTTAGAAGGTGACGACCACAATCCAAAAGAAACCGGACTACGATTCATAATCCCGAATTCTAGCTTCAGCCCTCTTCTTACCTGGTGGATTGTTTTTGGATTTGATATTTTTATATAATTGCTTGGCACCATTTTTTGTGACGTCAGGAGACATTTGACATCCATTTTTTTTCTTTATTGGGACTTCTTTCCGACTTTTGGAAAAATTTTGAACTTTTGGCAGCTTTTTTAACTTTTGTTTTTCCTGGTGCTTTAAAGGAGGGTTGAAGTCCACATCCCAAAAACTACAGCTGTGAATACATAAGGGTGAAATGGATGAAGTTTGGATCCTTTCTCTGTGTCTCACCTTATTCGGATTTTTCATTTTTATTTTAAACTTAAAACCCAAGCAAGAGCCGGAGCCGGAGAGTATCCGAAAGTCGTCCGGGTCTTCCGTGTCGTCCTATTCCAGCTCCGGGGGTAAGAGCCTGGAGGTCGGCGAAGATGAGGTGGAGATGATGATGGAGCGGCTGAATAAACTCTTAAGTGGAACAGAGACGGCGAAAAAAGACGTCCATCCAGAGAGGAAGAAAGTTGTTCTCGAGAAGGAAGAAGATCTTCCCCATCGTAGGGCAGACACGGCGAGCACTAACGAAACCCAAGAGCCAGTGGGCAAGGTGCCAGGGCATACCCAGCCTGCCTATCAACCAAGTCATCACAGGGTTCAGGTATGGGGCAGTCCAGTCAGCAATGCCACCGAGAGCTAGCCCAGAATTAGCAGCTCATGAATTATACATGGATATAAATATCATCTGCGGAACCAGATCAGAGTCCAAATCTGGAAATTTGATTTTTCTATTTATCCAAGTCTGAGTCATTCCAATTCATTTAAAGGGGTTTTCCAGTATCGTGTCGATAGAGCTTAATCTTTGCATGTTAAAAAGTTATGCAACTTTCTGATATACTTTGTGTGTCAAGTTCTTGCAGTTTTTGAGATCTCTAGTTTTTAGCTGTCAATTACAACAAGCAGAGTTGAGCAAAAATATTTCCACTAGGCTGGTCCAGCGGCCACATCGGTGGACCGAAGCCCTGCGAACCACCTGCTACCTTCTGGCACCTTGAGCTCCACTTCGGATTAGTAGGCCGGTGCGATATGATGTTGCAACAGTCTCGCCGCTCCAGAACCACTAACCAGAAGAGACACCAGGAGTGCCATAGGAAGGAGGAGGTACGCAGAGATTTGGTCCTGTGGCCACGGACTACTGACCTGGTCAATGGACCAAGAATATTTTTGCTCAACACTACTAAAAACTTACCCTGACATAATTTGAATGCTTGGGTTGTGCAAACTGGTCTGTGATGGAAGAGCACTTTTGTTAGCATATAAGACCATGCTCACTGGCCACCAGATCTCCTGATCACCTATGAGCTAGTTGTCTCAGGACAGAAGACCTGGTGGTCAGGTCTGGTACTAACCTCCGATCATGGTCCCTGCTTCACTGATGTGTGATAATAATCTAAGGGGTACTTTGCACGCTGCGACATCGCAAGCCGATGCTTGCGATGCCGAGCGCGATAGTCCCTTCCCCCGTCGCAACTGCGATATCTTGAGATTGCTGGCGTAGCGAACATTATCGCTACGGCAGCTTCACATGTACTCACCTGCCCTGCGACGTCGCTCTGGCCGGCGACCCGCCTTCTTATTAAGGGGGCGGGTCATGCGGCATCATAGCGACGTCACACGGCAGGCGGCCAATAGAAGCGGAGGGGCAGAGATGAGCGAGACGTAAACATCCCGCCCACCTCCTTCCTTCCGCCTAGCCGGCGTGAGCCGCAGGACGCAGGTAGGAGATGTTCCTCGCTCCTGCGGCTTCACACACAGCGATGTGTGCTGCCGCTGGAACGAGGAACAACATCGTAACATCGGTCATTTCCAAACTATGGAAATGACCGACACTACACCGATGATACGATTACGACGATTTTGCGCTCGTTAATCGTATCAAAAAGGCTTTACACACTACGATATCACATGCGACGCCGGATGTGCGTCACTTTTAATTTGACCCCACCGACATCGCACCTGCGATGTCGTAGTGTGCAAAGTGCCCCTAAGTGTATTGCTGCGATTCACATATATAACATTTGAGAAAGTCCCAACCTGATCCTGTTTGGGCCCATGCAATATTCTTTAAGGAAGTTTAAACCCTTATACACTGACGAGCAAAAGGGTGACAATATTTAGAATTTTTTACTTTAAAGCTCCATATCTCACCATACGCTACAGCCTTCAGCCTGAGACAACCATCATTTTATAGACAATGATCTTGGCTATCTCATACATAAATGTGGCTTGCAGCTATTTAGCATATGATTAGTTATGCAGATTCTGTTATGTCAAAATTATGGCACTGCTTGAATCTTTCTGGGCTCTCGATCAGGTTCAAGCATATCTCCATTTAAATCTGATCCCGGTATCTTTTACATGGTTCCAATGTTGGTGTATACTGGTCGGATCACTTGAGGATGTATACAGCTATTTCTTCACATCTACCCACAAGTGTTGGATTGGGTTGAGGTCTGGGGACTGTGGGGACAATCCAGCTCCTCTACTTCATGGTCATTGATCCATTTCTTCACCAATCTCGCCGTATGCTTCGGGTCATTGTCTTGCCCGTCCGTTTCGTACCCATATTACTAAAGTGTATGAAGTAACTCGTCTTGTAGGATCCTTACATATATCTCAGCATTGAGACCACCATCCATCCTGGTCAAGTATCCAGCGCATTTAGCTGTGAAACACCCCCATATCATCAGGCTTCCTCCACCGCACTTGTCAGTTCCTTCAATTTCTTGAGCAACTTTTTCCCTTGTTTCTTCCAGACTCATTTGCCCCAATCAGTTCCTAGTCTATTGACTTTCGTCTCATCGCTCAAATCACCCTTTTCCAATCTTCTACTCTCCACTTTTCTTCCTTCTTTGCCAACATTGAGCTGACGTTTCTTATGATGATATTGAAATCGAGATTTCTTCACCTTTTTTCGGGCCACCATTCCAGACTCGTGTAATGTGCGTCGTTCGGTGCGTGTATGGACCTCTATGATCTCACTATTATGAAGCATTTGAGTCATCTCCACTGCCGGGTTTGTCTCCAGAACTGATAGACCTTGTGATGAGCGACTTGTTGACTCCAATATTTTGCCTGGATGTCCACCTTTGGCTTTTGAATGGATAGACAGACTTCATTTTATATTCTCCTAACTGTCATAGCCTCACATGATGTAGTTCGGCAATTTTCTTGACTTAGAGACCGCTATCAATGAGCTGGATGATGTGGTTTCTCTTTTCTTGGGAAATCTTCATGGTTGCTCCTTGATTCGATCTAGTGACATTTGCTTGGGAATCAACCTAATAAGGCCGGGTACACATATCCGGCTTTTCGCCGGTTTGACGGATGCGGCGCATGCCAGTACAGTGTATACAGTACACTGGCAACGCAACAAGCGCCGGTCACATGCTGTCATGTGACCGGAGCATGTGACCTGGAAGTTGCAGCGCTGCCACTGTACTGTATCATACTGTACAGGCGTGTGCCGCATCCGTCAAACCGGCGGAAAGCCGGATATGTGTACCCGGCCTAACACACTGGACTATTATGGACTGTGAGAACAGATTGTGATTTGTAGTAAAAGAAAAAGATTATTTCACCACCAGGAGCAAAACAGTAACAATGCAGCGACATCAAGAATCTGCATAACTAATCACATGCTAAATAGCTGCAAGTCAGCTTTATGTATGAGATAGCCAAGATGATTGTCTATTAAATGAAGGTCGTCTCACGCACAAAGCTGAATAGGATGGTGAGGTATGGAGCCGGAAAGCCAGAAGCTCAAAACATTGTTACCCTGTTGCTGGTCGGTGTATTCAGATAACATCTTGAGTAATATGGCAAGAAAAAGAGAGGAAGGAGGGGGATGCTGCTGCAGACTTGCTGCATCATGCTAGGAAGAGTCTAACCACCCGGACAAAAAGAGGACAAAGAGAATATGAGAAGATCAATATGTGTATGTATGTATGATATATAATATATATTTATAGGAGACATAGTCATTCCTGTGTTTTCATCCTTCCACTTTATTCAGGACTGAATTTCTGTTTGGACAAAAGTGTGGGTCCTCCAAATAGGTCACTATTTCTTTGTACCCTTGACATATGTTGAAGATGCTGCTGTTCTCCTGAATCCAGAGATGTTTTTCTTTTTCCCCTGCTCCTTTCCATTCCTGAGATATGTTGTCCTCTTCTTCTATGTAAATACAGTTAGGTCCAGAAATATTTGGACAGTGACACAATTTTGGCGAGTTGGGCTCTGCATGCCACCACATTGGATTTGAAATGAAATCTCTACAACAGAATTCAAGTGCAGATTGTAACGTTTAATTTGAAGGTTTGAACAAAAATATCTGATAGAAATCGTAGGAATTGTCACATTTCTTTACAAACACTCCACATTTTAGGAGGTCAAAAGTAATTGGACAAATAAACCAAACCCAAACAAAATATTTTTATTTTCAATATTTTTTTGCGAATCCTTTGGAGGCAATCACTGCCTTAAGTCTGGAACCCATGGACATCACCAAACGCTGGGTTTCCTCCTTCTTAATGCTTTGCCAGGCCTTTACAGCCGCAGCCTTCAGGTCTTGCTTGTTTGTGGGTCTTTCCGTCTTAAGTCTGGATTTGAGCAAGTGAAATGCATGCTCAATTGGGTTAAGATCTGGTGATTGACTTGGCCATTGCAGAATGTTCCACTTTTTTGCACTCATGAACTCCTGGGTAGCTTTGGCTGTATGCTTGGGGTCATTGTCCATCTGTACTATGAAGCGCCGTCCGATCAACTTTGCGGCATTTGGCTGAATCTGGGCTGAAAGTATATCCCGGTACACTTCAGAATTCATCCGGCTACTCTTGTCTGCTGTTATGTCATCAGTAAACACAAGTGACCCAGTGCCATTGAAAGCCATGCATGCCCATGCCATCACGTTGCCTCCACCATGTTTTACAGAGGATGTGGTGTGCCTTGGATCATGTGCCGTTCCCTTTCTTCTCCAAACTTTTTTCTTCCCATCATTCTGGTACAGGTTGATCTTTGTCTCATCTGTCCATAGAATACTTTTCCAGAACTGAGCTGGCTTCATGAGGTGTTTTTCAGCAAATTTAACTCTGGCCTGTCTATTTTTGGAATTGATGAATGGTTTGCATCTAGATGTGAACCCTTTGTATTTACTTTCATGGAGTCTTCTCTTTACTGTTGACTTAGAGACAGATACACCTACTTCACTGAGAGTGTTCTGGACTTCAGTTGATGTTGTGAACGGGTTCTTCTTCACCAAAGAAAGTATGCGGCGATCATCCACCACTGTTGTCATCCGTGGACGCCCAGGCCTTTTTGAGTTCCCAAGCTCACCAGTCAATTCCTTTTTTCTCAGAATGTACCCGACTGTTGATTTTGCTACTCCAAGCATGTCTGCTATCTCTCTGATGGATTTTTTCTTTTTTTTCAGCCTCAGGATGTTCTACTTCACCTCAATTGAGAGTTCCTTAGACCGCATGTTGTCTGGTCACAGCAACAGCTTCCAAATGCAAAACCACACACCTGTAATCAACCCCAGACCTTTTAACTACTTCATTGATTACAGGTTAACGAGGGAGACGCCTTCAGAGTTAACTGCAGTCCCTTGTCCAATTACTTTTGGTCCCTTGAAAAAGAGGAGGCTATGCATTACAGAGCTATGATTCCTAAACCCTTTCTCCGATTTGGATTTGAAAACTCTCATATTGCAGCTGGGAGTGTGCACTTTCAGCCCATATTATATATATAATTGTATTTCTGAACATGTTTTTGTAAACAGCTAAAATAACAAAACTTGTGTCACTGTCCAAATATTTCTGGCCCTGACTGTATATAGTCTTTCTTTGTAAAGTGGGCGTGGTCCTCAACCTTTTCCTGTGGGCCTCTCCTTGAGAACCACACCCACTTAGCTGAAAATAATACATTTGTATGCAGGGAAAAGAGGGTCATATCTTGGAAACGGTGAGCCATACAAATAAAAGAAACACAACGCCGGATTCGGGAGAACCATGCCATTTACACTAGATTAAAAAAATAAATATTTATTTTAAGTGACTAGTTCCCTTTAAGTCAGAAAGGAAGGTCAGGCTACACAAAGAAATTCATTCATTCCATTGCAACAGAAGAGGATGTGATTGGGCGCTGTTATTGTGCAACCTCCCAGGTCATAGTGACTTGGTGGAATTGCAGAAGTGCCTGCTCCAGGAAATCTGTCTGGGGAAGCAAAACAATCAATAGTGGAAAAAACATTGTACAATATATTAAAAATAGCTTGGTAAATCTCATTGCTCCACTAGTGGTAAATCTATAGGAACATTGTCTTGGAGGGTATTGGTTGTAAATGCTGAAACCTGAAGGCCTATTGCAGCTTCTTACACCCTATGTAATACCTTGCCCGAACATGTCAATCTATTGAGCCTTACTATAAACTTCCAATTTAAGGGGGTATCCCAGGAAGAAGTTAACATGCAGTATAATATACATGATAACTTCAATATTGGTGGGGGTCTATCTGCTAAGACCCCCATCAAATACCAGAACAGGGGACTTATCGCCATCGTTGGAATGGAGTTGTAGCCATCTCTGCCGTCTTATAGATAATGAATGGAGTGGCAATGGTCCAAAAATCCCTCGTTCTAGCGGTCTCACCAATTAGATCACCACTGATCTAGAAGTTGTCACTCATCCTGTGGCTATCGATCTATTGATAGGTGATAACGTCTTATCCCTCTGCATTTTGCATTATGGACTCTGTGTCTGCCAGCTCCGCATACCATCAGACGGATTATGGTGGCACTATATGGCGGCACTATATGATGGCACATGAAGTGACAAGGCTCCATACTGAAGAGCTGTACGGATTTTGTGTGCCAAAAACTTAATTTTAATATTATAATATTTGCTACTAAAATCTCCATTGAATTTTGACATACCAGGTCACTGGAATTTTCATTTAAGGAGTCCGATTGGAGCCGCAGAATCTGGGTTTAACTTACAAAGTATGTACAAAATATTAGGAAAAAGAAAATGTGCGGTACCCGGTGTAATATTCCCAGCATCTAGTATCAGGGACAGCTGCGGACGCCTAACGGCAGCTTTGATTGCCAATATTTGTGAGTCCTGACTGTATCCCAGTGGAGTGATACTGCGACCCTCTCTGGATGTCACCGTCTTAGTATTTTTCCAGTGCAGCTGTCTCTCCCGGTGCCCGACAAGGATGATGCATCCCGCACTCTTATAGATGTACGTTTGGTTCACTATAGCTGTGTTTTTAGGAGAAGTTGCCCTGGTCAGATTATCAGCCAGGATCTCCGTGCATTCAGACGTTACCTCTCTCACACGTGTACTCCGATCCCCCCTTGGAGTGATTCTGTGTACGTCAGTAATGTTTTAGGTCAATTTTAAAGACATTTGATTAAGGGTGGCTTTGCACGCTGCGACATTGCTAGCCGATGCTAGTGATGGCGAGCGTGATAGCACCCGCCCCTATGGTTATGCCGATATGTGAAGATCGCTGCCGTAGCGAACATTATCGCTACGGCTGCGTCACACGTACTTACCTGCTCGGCGACGTCGCTGTGACTGGCAAACCGCCTCCTTTCTAAGGGGGCGGTTCGCTCGGCGTCACAGCGACGTCACTAAGCGGCCGCCCAATCAAAGCGGAGGGGCGGAGATGAGCGGGATGAACATCCCGCCCACCTCCTTTCTTCCTCATTGCTGGCGTGTGGCAGGTAAGGAGAGGTTCCTTGTTCCTGCGGCATCACCCGTAGCGATGTGTGCTGCCGCAGGGACGAGGATCAACGTCGCCCAAGTAACAGCAGCGATAATTGGGAGAGGACCCCCATGTCAACGAGGAGCGATTTTGGACGTTTTTGCAACGATCCAAAATTGCTCCTAGGAGTCACACACAACGAGATCGCTACAGCGGCCGAATGTGCGTCACAAAATCCGTGACCCCAACGAGATCGCTGTAGCGATCACGTAGCGTGTAAAGCCCGCTTAAGTGTGTGATTGTTACAAAAAAGGTTCAAGACGAAAGTAAAGATGATTTTTACTTTGCACAAAGTTCATGAGTTGACACAAAAACGGGCAGCAATAATTATGAGACAAAAAAAAAAGATGATTTTAGATTTAGACATTATTTTCAGTTTAAACTTTTTAAAAATTTTCCAAAATCATATCAAGTCGATTTTGGTGCCAAACCTGATGACTTTTTAAACTTCTCTTAAAGTCCAAACAATAACAATAAAAATAATACACGAACCCCAGAATGTATAAAATCTGGTATGTTCTAAACACAATACATTGTTCCATTCATCATTAAACCATCCATCGGTACCTCCATCCACCCATCCACCTCTCTCTGTATCCATAATCCACCCATCCATCCATCATTAAACCATCCATCGGTACCTCCATCCACCCATCCACCTCTCTCTGTATCCATAGTACACCCATCCATCCATCATTAAACCATCCATCGGTACCTCCATCCACCTATCCACCTCTCTCTGTATCCATAATCCACCCATCCATCCATCATTAACCCATCCATCGGTACCTCCATCCACCCATCCATCATTATCCCATCCATCGGTACCTCCATCCACCCATCCATCATTAACCCATCCATCCGTACCTCCATTCACCCATCCATCATTAACCCATCCATCGGTACCTCCATCCACCCATCCACCTCTTTCTGTATCCATAATCCACCCATCCATCCATCATTAAACCATCCATCGGTACCTCCATCCTCCCATCCATCATTAACCCATCCATCGGTACCTCCATCCACCCATCCATCATTAACCCATCCATCCGTACCTCCATTCACCCATCCATTCCTCCCTCTATCTGTCATCAACCCATCCAACCATCATTCACCCACCCATCCAACCTAACTCTATCCCTCCATACATCCATCCCTCCTTACCTCCAGACATGCCTACCTATGTCCCTCTTTCCATCCCTTCATCCATCCTTCCCTCCATCTATCATCCACCCATCACTACTCCCATTCATCATTCTCTACCTACCTCTTTCTATCCATCCATTAATCCCTTCCTACTACCTCCATCGATTCATCATCTACCCATCCATCCATCCATTCATCATCCACCCACCCATACTTTCATCCATCATTCACCTATTCATCCTTCCCTCCATCCATCATCTGCCCATCCCTCCATCCATCAGTCACCCATCCATCCCTTCCTCAGTCCATCCTTCTAGCCGTCAATTAATCTACCCATCCATGCCTCTAACCATCCCTACGTCCATCCTTCCAGTCCTACCTCCATCCATCCCTCTATCACTCCATCCATCATCCAACCATTCCTCCATCCATCATTCACCCATCCATCCATCCCTACCTCCATTCATCCTCCCATTCCTCCATCCTCCAATCCCTCCATTCATCATCCACCCAACCATCCCTCCATCCATCATTCACCCATCCATTTCTACCTCCATTCATCTACCCATCCAACCATCATTCACTCCTCCAACACAACCTTTATCCCTCCATCCATCCATCCCTACCTCCAGACATCCCTACCTTTATCCATCTCTCCATCTATCCATCCCTTCATCCATTCTTCCCTCCCTCAATCATCCACCCATCATTCACCCATCCATCACTACTCCCATCCATCATTCTCTACATACCTCCTTCCGTCCATCCATTAATCCCTCCCTCCCTGCCTACTTACCTCCCTGGATCCATCACCCTTCCACCCATACTTTCATCCATCATTCCCCCATTCATCCCTCCCTCCATTCATCATCTACCCATCCATCCTTACCTCAGTCCATCGTTCTATACATCAATTCATCCACCCATCTATCCATGCCTCTAAGCATCCTACCTCCAACCTTCCAGTCCTACCTCCATCCATCCTTCTATCACTCCATCCATCATCCGCCCATCCATCCATCATCCACGCACCCATCCCTCCATCCATCATTCACCCATCACCCTACCTCCATCCAATCCCTCTATCCATCATCCACGCACCCATCCCTCCATCCATCATTCACCCATCCATCTCTACCTCTATTCATCCTTCTATCCATCCACCCATCCATCTATCCCTCCCTCCATCCATGCCTCCAACCATTCATCCATCACTAACATCTGATTGGTAAGTTGTAACTCATCTCACACAGTAGAAACTTTATTTTCTTAATCTCAGATTTTCTTTTCTTTTAAAATAATCTGTTCACCTTGGACATCAGTGACTCACATATCTTCTGTGTTTTTTTTATGGATAGAACATGCACTCGTAGTTTTTGCTGCTATTCACATGTCCTTTTTCTGGATTGTATGTCTGCAAAAAAAATTCACAGAAGACATGTCCGATTTTGGCATTTCGGATCAAGGTTGCCCATATAAGTCTATGGGTTCATGAAAAATCACACACCGGACACTGATGGCATCAATGTACAGTCCACATGGACTTTACAATATATTATTTATAAACCACAAACTAACACCTGAACCAAACACTGATGAACATTGGAGCTTTTTTGGTAACACAAAAATATCACTGATGTGTGAATGAGGCTTTAAGAACTTATTTATCTTAATTCTACTTTTCAGAGAGAAGTTCTCGGAATTCTGAGAAACGAGTACAGAATTGCTACTGCATAGGGTACAAGTGTTTACATCAGAAGTATGAGGATTGCCGTCCTTCCTCTTTCCCCTCCTCCTCTCGATGTGGAGGAGGACATGATGCCCATTGTCTGCTGATCTCCATCACCACCTGTTATAGCTATGGGGAAAGGTGACATATGGCGCAGTCTGTGCCGTGTAAGACATAAGCCGCGGTTTGCAGAGACATATTGCACATCAGATCTGTAGGACACAATTCCGCGCTCTTCATATTGAGTTACCAGGAGGCTTTCTCAGGAATCTTGGACGCTCCGGCACCATGATCCAATATAATATCCATTACTGAGATTATCAAGGACTAACCTCCTAAATGTCACAGCGCAGTCCGCGGAATAATTGAATGGAGGCAGCTGTATGGCGTAGCGGGATTTCCTCACTGTAATTGCTTAATCCCACATAAATCTTCTAGGATTTCTACAATGTATCAGACCAGACCTAATCTGCAGGATCTGATTGTCTGTGCAATCTACAATCAGACCTCCATCCCATGAAACTACAACTCCTACAATGCAAGAATTTGTAGATTTACAACTGCTGTACATGATCTGCTGTATATGATGCAGGCACAGGCAGTGCTGCCTCCTTGTCTCTCCCTGTGCATTGTTTAAACATAAAACTAACTCAATAGGCCCACGCAGTGTTGCCTCCTTGTCTCTCCCTATGCATTTTTAAACATAAAACTACATCCATAGGCGCAGGCAGTGCTGCCTCCTTGTCTTTCCTTGTGCATTGTTTAAACATAAAACTAACTCAATAAGCACATGCAGTGTTCCCTCCTTGTCTCTCCCTGTGCATTGTTTAAATATAAAACTAAATCCATAGGCACAGGCAGTGCTGCCTCCTTGTCTCTCCCTGTGCATTGTTTAAACATAAAACTAACTCAATAGGCCCAGACAGTGCTGCCTCCTTGTCTCTCCCTGTGCATTTTTTGAAACATAAAACTACATCCATAGGCGCAGGCAGTGTTGCCTCCTTCTCTCTTCCTGTGCATTGTTTAAACATAAAACTAAATCTATAGGGAGAGGCAGTGTTGCCTCCTTGTCTTTCCTTGTGCATTGTTTAAATATAAAACTAAATCCATAGGCACAGGCAGTGCTACCTTATTGTCTCTCCCTGTGCATTGTTTAAACATAAAATTAAATCCAGAAGCACAGGCAGTGCTGCCTCCTTGTCTCTCTCTGTGCATTGTTCAAACATAAAACTAACTACATAGGCACAGGCAGTGCTGCCTCCTTGTCTCTCCCTGTGCATTGTTTAAACATAAAGCTAACTACATAGGAAAAGGCAGTGCTGCCTCCTTGTCTCCCTCTATGCATTGTTTAAACATAGAACTAACTAAAAATATCTTCCAGTAAACAATGTAGGTACACATAGGACTGCCTTCTTATACTTTATGTTAGTGGTATAGGTACAGTTAGTACTGCTTTCCTTTTTCTCCTTGATAATGATATAGGTACAGATAGTACTGCCTCCTTGTCTCTGCTGTAAATGCTGTATATGTAAATGTGTATTTTTTTCTCTGAAAAAATATAGACTCTAAAATCTTAACTTTCTCTCTGTGTAAATGATATTAGCACATTAGTGCCTGGTTGTTTCTGTATAGGTAGAACTACGTTTCTGTCTCTGTCTCCCTGAGTGAATATAGACATTGATAATAATGCCTTTTATGTCTCTTTCTGCATATAATGTAAAAAGATGTTGGCATAGATAGTACTGTCTCCCTATCTCCTGTAGTTAATATTGTAGGTATGGAAAGTTTTGTCATAACTTTCTCTGTAAAAAAAAATATAGCTACAAATCATATTACCTCCTGTCGCGTTTCTTCTGTCTCTGTATCACCCTGTTAATGATGTAGGAATAGACAGTACTGGCTTCCTGTCTCCTGTAGTTAATATTGTAGATATGGACAGTTCTGTCCTGTCGCTCTGTTTAAAAAATGTAGCTACAAATCATATTACCTCTGTGTCATGTTTCTTCTGTCTATCTGTATCACCCTGTTAATGATGTAGGAATAGATAGTCTGTACACATCTTTGGTTAACATCACACTCCTGCCCCATCCTTCCCTGGTGGGTGGGGGAATCAGATTAGGTCTGGTCAGGAGCAGAGCCTGGAACTGGACTCAGGCATCTCCACCATTAGGAGTACCCCTGAGGGTAAAGATAGAATAGGGCCCCCCTAGAGTGAGGTACACCATAGGAGCCCCTATCCCTAGTTATCCACAAACACATTGTGACAATTTCCCTGTAAGTATTGAATCCACAGATAGTACTGCCTCCCTGTCTCTCCCTGTAAATGATGTCAGCACAGATAGTACTGCCTCCCCGTCTCTCCCTGTAAAAATGATGTAGGTACAGATAGTACTGCCTCCATGTTTTCCCTGAATATTACATATGTACAGATTGTTGAAGTTTTCTATAGTAACTAATAAGGGATCTATGTGCAGTTTAGACAAATGAAATATAACTGTGATTAGTTATTTTGGGAAAGAAGACCTCATTCCTTTGCACTCTGTATTCATCTGTTGAGTTAATCCCACCTGTCTATATTCGGCTGCTTGATAAATTGGATGTTTTCTTTGTTTTAGGAGAGATCTGCCCCTGCTGCTGTAGAAAAAATAATGGATGAAATTGGTAAGTAAAAGTATTTAGCTGGTGCATAAAATGCAGAGTTCTGTTTTATTTAACTCAGGATCTCTGTTTGCTGTAATTGAATGGAAATATTCATTATTTACACGACACATGGACTGTACATTGATCGCATCCATGTTTTTCATGGACCCATAGACTTGTATTAGGCCTTGTCATCTGTCATGGACGTGTGGAAATCACCATAGATTATAATGGGTATGTGTGGTTTCCATGAAAAAAATGGATGGCACATGTACCAAAAACATATACAAGTGAAGGACACCTTAGGGGGCTTTCTTGGAACAATATCCGCAGCTGTGTAGCTTCTCCCTGCTGAAATGTTCTTGTGTTTTTTTAGAACAAGCTGTACAGGAGACGGAGGAATCAGATTACTATGCCAGACGTAGGCAGGAGCGGGCAGCAGCTCGGTCAAAGCAATGGCAAGTAAAAAATAAGAATTTTTATTATTTTCTATTACTTAGTGATGGAGGCTTTAGTACGGAGAGCATACCAAATGGGATGAGGGGCAGCCTCGCTCACTGGTACCGAACAGTGTGCCTGGTACTGAAGCTGTGCCCGATACTGAAGCTGTGCCCGGTACTGAAGCTGTGCCTGGTACTGAAGCTGTGCCTGGTACTGAAGCTGTGCCTGGTACTGAAGCTCATCATTATTTTCTATTATGGAGTGATATGGGCCACATTACGGAAAACATCCCAAATGGCATGAGGGGCAGCCTCTCTCACTGGTACCAAATACTGAAGCTGTGCCTGGTACTGAAGCTGTGCCTGGTACTGAAGCTGTGCCTGGTACTGAAGCGGTGCCTGGTACTGAAGCTGTGTCTGGTACTGAAGCTTATCTGTGCTTATCCTTATCCACTTCAATAGGCTGAGATATAGTATCACTGCTGTAAGGGGTCCATGGTGCGCCATAGAAAGCCGCCGCTTGATTCTGCTGATTATTGGGTTCTCAGGAGTGAGATCCCAACCCAACCTACATTGACAGCCAAGACAAAGTTTAATGGGATTGAGCTATAGTATTGGTTGATGCCTCATTGTATGAACTGTGGTAGCCAAAAGCTGCAGTACTAACCATAGCTTGGATTACATTGTGTTGCGTACTGTGGTGATGGAGCCACTATGCTGCAATGTACACTGCAGCACCTGCTGACCATGAGGGCTCAAGGGTAGACACTCCAGCCAATCATATATTGATGGCATATTCAAGTGAACAGGAGCTGAGCTGCAGTACTGGGGAACGGTCACTACACAGTCGTCTTCCAGCTCCAGTCACTGTTTACATCTGACCAACGCCATGGGTGAAGTGGCAAGTGTCGGAACCCCACCTATCTGATATCGATGTATTGGACATCATTATAATAAGGCTATGTTCACACACAGCCTTTTTGCAGCTTTTTTTCTACAGCCAAAACCTTGTCTGGTAGCATTAACAAAAATACTGTTTTCAAAATGCATGTTTTGCAGCATTTTTTGCACGTTTTTCCAGTGTTTTTGTTAAGGTGCAGATTATGAGGGATTTGTTTAAAGTAAAGTTAGTTTCATTTACCAAAAAGTCTGCAAAACCCATTTGCTGCGTTTTTAGCGTCATTTCTTTTTATGGGTGAAAAAAACTTGCAAAAACACTGAAAGAATTGACACACTGCAGATTTAAAAAACGCTGAAGTTCTCATATAAAAACCAAGCATTGCAGGAGATTTCTGAACTCTCACAGGCAGTGGCGGAGCTAGAGTTTGATGGGCCAAGGTGTAATATTTGGACCTGGCCCCCCTCCACCGACACTCAGGGTACGGGATAATGATGCCAACACTCGGGGTACGAGATAATGACAGAGACACTTGGCTCTTTCCCTCAGCACCCATGTTTTCCATTATCTGAAATCCCTTTTTTATCAGCACCCAGCTTTCCTATGTTCTGATATCCATCTTGTCCTCAGCATCCAACTTCCCCATGCTCTGTTATACATCTTTCCCTCAGCACCCAGCTTTCCCATATCGGAGCAAGGGAAAGCTGGGTGCTGAGAGAAGATGTATAGCAGAGCATGGGAAAGCTGGGTGCTGAGGGAAAGAGCCTTGTTCCCTCAGCACATAACTTTCCCTTGTGTCTTTGTCTCCCCTCGTATACAGTTCTTGAAATACAATAATGGACCCCGCATAGCCTCCCATATATCCATAAAGGGTCCAACATAACCCTTCATATATTACAATGCACCAAATAGTCCTCCATGTATTATAATGCCTTTCCCATAGTCTTCCATGTATAAAGTAGCCCTTACAGCCCTCCAATTATTATAATGCAACTCCCATAGTCCTCCATGTATTATAATTCACCCCATAGTACTCCATGTACTATACTGCACCAAACAGTCCTCCATATATTATAATGCACCCCCATAGTCCATGTATTAGGTAGCCCCCATAGTCCTCCATATATTATAATGCAGCTTCCATAGTCCTATATGTATTATAATGCAGCCCCATAGACCTTCATATTGCATTATGCACCCCCTTAGTCCTCCATGTATAATGCACCCCTATAGTCCATGTATAAGGTGTCCTTAATATTGCATCATGCAGCCCCATAGACCTCCATGTATAATGCAGCCCCATAGACCTCCATGTCTAATGCAGACCCCTAGACCCCATGTGTAATGCAGCCCCCATAGATCTCCATGTGTAATGCAGCCCCCATAGACCTCCATGTGTAACGCAGCCCCCATAGGCCTCCATGTGTAAAGCAGCCCCCATAGACTTCCATGTGTAATGCAGCCCCCATAGACCTCCATGTGTAAAGCAGCCCCCATAGGCCTCCATGTGTAAAGCAGCCCCCATAGACCTCCATGTGTAATGCAGCCCCCATAGACCTCCATGTGTAATGCAGCCCCCATAGACCTCCATGTGTAATGCAGGCTCCATAGACCTCCATGTGTAATGCAGCCCCCATAGACCTCCATGTGTAAGGCAGCTCCCATAGACCTCCATGTGTAATGCAGCCCCCATAGACCTCCATGTGTAATGCAGCAGCCATAGACCTCCATGTATAATGCAGCCCCCATAGACCTCCATGTGTAATGCAGCAGCCATAGACCTCCATGTGTAATGCAGCCCCCATAGGCCTCCATGTATAATGCAGCCCCATAGACCTCGATGTGTAATGCAGCCCCATAGACCTCCATGTGTAATGCAGCCCCATAGACCTCCATGTATAATGCAGCTCCATAGGACTTTGGCCACCGTGTACTCACTGATTAAAAAAACAAACAACAAGTCCTCACCTCTCCTCGTTCCCACACTGCTCCGTCCTCACCTCTCTCCTCGTTCCCCTGTAGCTCCGGTCACTGTCCTCCCGCCCTGTGCTCTGTGTTCTGTAGTCTGAGCACAGGCTGCAGTGCAGTCGCACAGTGATGACATCACCGCAGGCACAGGGGAGAATGATGAAGCATGGAGCGGAGCGCACCGCTCGATGCTTTATCATTGCTGTGTGCGATGACGGGTGAGGGGGGCCCGGTGCCGCTGACACCAGGCCCCCCTGACTCATATACTGGTCACGTGGTCTGCCACAGAACAGCGCAGCTCCTCTCTCATAGAAAGGAGCTGGCTGCTGATCTGCAGGCCGGGCCCCTAAGCGTGCGGGCCCGGCTCACAGGGGTGGGGTTCCGGTTGGCGTCTAGATGTACGAGACAAAAAAGGAAACTTTTTTCCTACTGAACTAATTGTGCTTTCTTTGTCAGGACTGAGACAGAGTGAATGTAAGGAGATCCGTCCACCTGGTAGGTAGAAATATATTGGATTGCCATGTTCTGCTTTAGGAAGTTGTACTATTTATTTGATAGAAGCATTAATTAAAAAAAAAAAATATTAATGACTTTTTTTATCCAATTAGAAAATGTACAAATAATAATAATAATATTAATGCAAATTTCCCTTTTTTTACCCCAATTTTTTTGGGGGGAGTCACCACGCCTAGAGAAGATTAGGAGCTTGCTGTATACAAAGTAAACTTTGCACCCTTCCCAATATCCAATGTACAATGCAAGGCAAGTGTATGGAGCGGGCTCAGAAGCTGAGCCTGTACTATCCCTGGGAAATGCCGGCTGTGTTACACAGCCAGCATCTGCCTCTAATAGCTGCAACCAGAGCTCAGCTGCTACCCCTTAAATGTTGCTGTCAATCTCTGACAGAGGGCATTTCTTTTCTTTTCCTCATTTTTCTAGTAAATTATAGGATAAAGTGAAGCATGTCATTAAAAACGGTAAGTCGTTCCGCAAGAAACAAACTATCATATAGATAAGTGACTTGAAAAATGAAGAAGAGGAGGAAAAAAAAGTGCAAAAAAAAAATGTCTGTAGTGGGAACAGTATGCAGTGAGCTCCAAGACTCCCTCTAGTGGTGGCTACAGATAGTCAGAATTTTATCATTTAAGTATAGATATAAAGATATATTAGGAAATTAGTTCAGAATTTAGATATTGATAAAAAATGAATAAATAAATAAAATATAATAATAATATTTTTATTATTACAACATTTTCTGATTATTGATTTGAGGTTTTGATTTATGGAATTGTTATTTATTATGTCTGTTATGTCTGGCTCTGCAGACCTTTTCTATGAAGTTCCCTTTGGTATCTAGACAACCTTGACATTGTTCCTGTTTTTCCACTTACTTTATACAGGGTCTGCCGTGGAGTTTCTAAGAATGAATACCACATCCTGCCATCCACTGTTGCACACATCTATGCAGATATCAGGATCCTCACATGGTCGCTGACGTGTACATACGTGGCTTGTACCTATTTGTACTGTGGATTAAAGGCTTCATGGCACATTTATTGGCTTGTTCTATGGTTTATCCGTACGGCCATATACATGGAATGTTCAGGGATTCTAAAATAAAAGGGTCTTCTCTTTTTTTTTTTTTCTTTTCAGAAACAGCGCCACTCTTGTGCAGTGGCTGTGTCCGGTATTGCAAGTCAAAAATTTGCTGTGACCAGAACACAGTATGCAGTGAGCGCCGAAGCTCCCTCTAGTGGTGGCTGCAGTCAGTTAGAACTTTATTATTTATCTGTGCATTTAAAGAATATTTGGAGCTCTGTACCAGAAAAACTAAGCACAAACCACTATAAAGTTATATTTGTAAATTAATCAGCACAGAATATTTTATTATCTGAGATAAAACAACATAATAATTTTATCTTTCTCTGATTTTTTTTTAGCTAATTTTCGAATTGAGGTTTTGACTTACAGGATTTTTAGTTTTTGTGTCTCAATGTTATGTTTGGCTCGGTGGACCTTACTGGGAGAATTTTCACTTATATGAATGAGACTGACCTGCAATACCAGATTTAACCTTTGGGACAAGAGTGGTGCTGTTTTCTGGAAAAGCAGACTTTAATTTTATTTTCCAACAACCCCTTTTGAAATATAAGCCTTGCTCCAAAAATAAGCCCTAGTTACAGTCAGAGACGGCATTAGGAGGAGTCAAACTGCACAGTGCCCCACTCTCTTAGAGTCCCCAGCTTTTGTATTATGAGGTTAAGATTGTTTAAGGACCTTTGGTGACTTCACAGGAACAAAGTGGTCAATTTCACAGGACCCCCATTGTCCTAGGGGCCTAGCATTTCTATCCTGATGATAAGACTGCTTAAGGATCTTTGTTACATCACGGTCATGCAGGGCCGCCGTCAGGTTATTACAACCATGACTGGTGTGTGAGACCCAGTGAAGAGGGGGGCCTTACTTAGCTTTATTAAGCCCCGGGTCCCCCTCTTCACCATGCCCCAGTCACATCCGCAGCAGAGGGACCCGGCCGTGTTGCTTCGGCTACTATACATGGCTAATTTGCATGCGAGGGGGAAGAGCATGAAAATTAGCCATGTGCTGGACTGGAGCCAGGGTCAGTGGGGCAGAGCGGGAAAGGGGGACCCGCCAACCCCAGCCCTTGCCTTGCTTCAGATGAATGCGCGTCAGAGGGCGCACCTGGTGAGCAGAATCACACAGGGGAGCCCGGACACGCTGGCAGCCCGGGCCCCTCCTCTTTCAATCTTCTGGTCACCGAGCCCCAGGGGCAGGGGCAGGGACCAGAGCTTGTCTTGCCAAATTCTCCTAAAAAGGGACTGAAAGCCCGTACTTTCCAAGCGCTCACTGATATCCTACTCAGGCACGAATACTAAGATTCTTTATAGCCAAATATTATTTATTTTAATAGCACATGAATAATCAATGGTACATAGGCATTAGCACTACTTTATAGTCATAGAATCTTATACAATATGTAATACTTATATATGTTCTGAGGATTTCGATAGCGTTAGGGCAATGACAACAGAGACGAGTTCTTGGTACAAGATGTTATATAATATGTCACCACGGTAGACACACAACGGGAATAAACACAGTAAAACAACACACAAAACGGAGCGAAGGGGATTCCCGGGGCCACGCACCGGACTCCCCCAGGGAGACCACCAGAGCGAACCCCTGTACAGGGACTGTCCGGCAATCAACCCCGGAAGGCCTAAATGTGCGGCAGCCGGTACACAAGGGGCAAGTGGTATAGTCCAGGAGTGTCCGTACGGGATGATTGTCCAGAGTGGTTACGAACCGGGCAGAGTGCTGATCAAAGACGGCAGACGGAGTCCGGGCACAGCTTGAAGAAAACCGGGTATGGTCCAGAGTCGGTCGGTAGAGTTTCAGGAGAATCCAAGGCAATCAGGAAGTAGAAACAGCAAAGCAGGAGCACACAGCAAGCAGTATACTCAGGCACTGGACTGGGCTGAGAGGCGGCCTTTTAAGCAGCTGGACAGGAAGTAGGGCAACAGAACCTTAAACTCCATGTTAACTGAGGGCAAGCTCATTCAAAAGAGAACTGGAAAACCTGGAAACCTGACATTACTCCCCCCCCCAGAGACGGCCTCAGGACGGATCAGGGCCCGGCTTGCCCGGGAACCGTCGATGAAACTGAGCGATCTTCCGGGGTGCCCGAATGTTACCCACCGGTTCCCAGGAATTGTCCTCGGGGGCGTACCCCTGCCAACGTACCAGATATTGAAGCCGACGACGATGGAGCCGGGAGTCAATAATGTCCTCAACCACGAACTGCTCCTCGCCGTCGACCATCACAGGCGGAGGAGGAGGCACAACACGACCACGAAACGTATTAGGGGAGACAGGTTTGAGGAGAGACACATGAAAGACCGGGTGTACCTTTAGATGGTGCGGCAACCGTAGCCGACAGGCCACAGGGCTCACGATCCCGGTGATCTTAAACGGACCGATGAATTTTTGTCCCAGCTTCTGCGAAGGAACACCCAATCTCAGGTTTTTGGTGGATAACCATACAGAGTCCCCTACCTTGTACATGGGTGCCGGTTTCCGGTGAGTGTCTGCCGACCTCTTGTAACGCTCCTGGGCCGTAGCCACAGTGTCCTTTAGAACCTCCAGATTCTGTCGAAGCTCTGTCAATCTGTCCTCCACCGCCGGCACCGAAACCGCAACCGGTGACCTAGGCAAAACATTCGGATGATAACCCAAGTTAGCAAAAAAGGGCGTTACCTTAGTGGAGCTGCTCTGAGTGTTGTTATAGGAGAACTCCGCCAACGGAAGCATCTTCAACCAATCGTCTTGGAGATGGCTGACATAACATCGAAGGTATTGTTCCAGGGTTTGATTCGTCCGTTCGGTTTGCCCATTTGTCTGAGGATGGTATGCAGAAGACAAACAGACATCAATCTGGAGTGCCGTACAAAAGCCCTTCCAGAACCTAGACGTGAACTGCACGCCCCGGTCAGAGATGATCTCGTCTGGTACCCCATGCAATCGGAATACGTTCTGGATAACCAAATCCACTGTCTCTGCGGCTGAGGGAAGACCGGTACACGGAATGAAGTGAGCAGCTTTAGTCAATCGATCCACCACCACTAAGATGGTATTGTGCCCGCCTGAGACTGGCAACTCCACAATAAAATCCATGGAGATAGACCCCCAAGGGCGAGATGGCACGGGTAACGGTTGGAGGAGTCCCGTAGGAGCCACACGAGGGACCTTGCACCGGGCACAAACCACGCATGAGTGGACATAGTCCTTTACATCCTTTAGACAGGTAGGCCACCAGAAAAAACGGCTCAGAAATTCCTGCGTCTTCTGTACCCCCCTATGACCAGCCAACACGGAGTCATGGACCAACTTGAGAACCCGAAGTCTTACGGCCTCCGGGACATAAATGCGTCGCTCTCTCAACCACACACCATTCCGAAGAACAAGAGTTACATCATTCGGGGGGGCAGCAAGAAATACGTCACCATCATAGGCCAGCTTGATGTCCTTCCACAAGTCCTGGTCCTGGATTACTCCAACGAAATTGGCATCCGATAACACGGTCTGAGACGGGGTTCCAGGCACGGAGTCCACGGCGTGGATTCGGGACAAGGCATCAGCTTTCCCATTACGTGAACCTGGACGGTATGTAACGACAAAATTGAATTGGTTAAGAAATAGGCTCCAACGGGCTTGCCGTGGAGACAGGCACCTGGCAGACTTAAGAAATTCCAGATTACGATGATCTGTGAGTACTATCACTTGCTGCGCGGCTCCCTGTAAGTGGTGTCTCCATTCCTTGAAAGCGGAAATAATCGCTAACAATTCCTTGTCCGCAATGTCATAGTTCCTTTCTGCAGGGGACAACCGGCGGGAAAAGAAAGCACACGGATGTAAGAGACTCTTGTCCCCAGTCCTTTGAGAAAGGATGGCCCCTAATGCGTAGTCGGAAGCGTCGACTTCCACGATAAAGGGAAGTGCGGGATTCGGATGTACCAATATAGGCGCTGAGGTAAAACAAACCTTGAGACGATGGAAGGCTTCCTGGGCCTGGGCGGACCACACAAACTTCTGTCCTTTCTTGGTTAACAGAGTGATGGGACGAACGATTTCTGAAAAATTACGGATAAAACGTCGGTAAAAGTTGGCAAAACCGACAAAGCGTTGTACCTCTTTGACGTTACCCGGTTCCGGCCAGTCCAGAATTGCTTGTATCTTGCCAGACTCCATGTTCAGTCCCTGAGGAGAGATGACATACCCTAAGAATTGTATCTGTGAGCAATGGAATTCGCATTTCTCCAGTTTAATGTACAGGTGATTTTCCCTCAGCCGGGTAAGTACGGTCTTGACGTGCTCCTGGTGTTCCTGTAAGGAATCAGAAAAGATTAGGATATCGTCCAGATAAATCACCATGAATTGGTCCATGATATCCCTAAAAATATCGTTAACTAGATGTTGGAAAGCCGCGGGAGCGTTACAAAGTCCAAAAGGCATCACTAGGTACTCAAAATGTCCATACCGACATCGGAACGCGGTCTTCCACTCGTCTCCGGGACGTATGCGAAGTAGATTATATGCCCCACGGAGATCCAATTTGGTGAATATTTTTGCCTGTTGGACCCTCTCCAATAGCTCAGGAATCAACGGTAACGGATACCGGTTCCGGATGGTTATTTTATTCAGTTCCCGGTAGTCAATACAGGGTCTCAGAGTCCCCTCTTTCTTTTTCACGAAAAAGATGGGTGCCCCTGCTGGTGAGGTAGACGGGCGAATAAATCCCTTGGCTAGGCTCTCATCAATGTATTCTTTTAGTGCTTCTAGCTCAGGTGCCGCCAACGGGTAGACATGGCCAAACGGAATCTCCGCCCCTGGAAGTAAGTCTATGGGGCAATCATACGGTCTATGCGGGGGAAGCCGATCGGCTTTTCTTTTGTCGCATATGTCAGCAAAGTCATCATAAACCGGGGGTAGAACAGGTACCTGTACAGTGCCCTCCGCATTCGGTGTTACTGGAACCGGAACAGTTGGACTAATGGTCGGACCACTCTGCGGTGGGAAGGTTATTTCCTTAGTTTCCCAATCGATGACCGGATTCGTAGACCGTAGCCACGGAATACCTAAAATAATCGGAAAATGAGGAGAAGAAATTATCATGAAAACAAGGGTCTCCTGCTGACCTGGCTTCATGACGCATTCTAGCGGTACGGTTTCCCGATCAACTGGTCCAGAGATTAACGGAGATCCGTCTACCGTCTCCATGGTAACCGGTGAGGATCTTTGCTGAGTCCGGATACCGTGTTTCCTGGCAAAAGAGGAGTCCATGAAATTTCCCCCTGCCCCAGAATCTATCATTGCAGAGGTAGGTATTAGATGCCCCTCCCACCGGATCTGAATGGGGAGCGAGCAATGGGTATATTTCCCTTCTGAGTCCTTCGGTGAGGTTGACATTACAGTCAAGGGAAATACCGCATCCAAGTGCCCACTTGCCTCAGAGATATCGGACTCTGCGTCCGTGTTGTCACACTCTGCCATGGCTGCCAATACCTTATTTGGGCGATTCGGACGTTTCGGGCAGTCGATCAAGAAATGATCCGATTGACCGCAATAGAAACACAAACGCTCACGGAGCCGGTGTTCGCGACGTTCGTTGGTCTCTCGCTTTTGCAGAGAGTCCACTTGCATAGGAACGTCCTCGGCCTCCCGTGGTGTCCTGAGAGCGGGTTCTCTAGAAGGAAACGCAAAGTTGTTTACACGGTTTACAGCTGCCCATTTTTCCTGTCTACGCTCCGTCAAGCGGGTATCAATACGCACACAGTGCTGGAGAAACAGTTCAAAATCCCCTGGAGATTCAGAACGAGCTAACTCGTCCTTGATGGTACCGGACAAACCTTTTCTGAATACAGACAATAATGCATTGTTTCCCCAGTCGGTGTCTACCACTAACCTCTTGAACTCAGTGGCGTATTCAACGACAGAACGCTTTCCCTGACGTAAGGAAAGGAGAGCCGATTCAGCGGTAGCACGGCGATTCGGATCATCAAACATTTGCGCCATTGCGTTCAGAAAGTCATCCAGGTGATTTAAACGGATGTCCCGATTCTCTATCATAGGATTAGCCCAAGCCAGTGCTCGTGAGGTTAATAACATGATTATACATAACACTTTGGACCGGTCAGAACGGTAATAATCAGCATGTACATCAAAAAACAGTATGCATTGGTTCACAAATCCACGAAACTGACTACGATCACCATTGAAACGGAATGGGGGTAACCTAGGCATACCGGCAGCTGATACGGACGTAGTGGGGACGGCTTCCTGAGCCTCCACTCTGACTTGCAAATCCTGAATAGCCGGACCCAGTACCTGGTGATCATGGCCCAGCTGTGCCTCCACATCTCTGAGTTTAGTTTGCACCGCCTCCATCTCCTGCTGCAAGGAGTTGATCATGGAAAAGAGCTGATCTACTCGTGTCTCAGTCATTGCCCCAGCGAAATCCTCTTATGGCCTGAGTATAATGTAATACTTATATATGTTCTGAGGATTTCGATAGCGTTAGGGCAATGACAACAGAGACGAGTTCTTGGTACAAGATGTTATATAATATGTCACCACGGTAGACACACAACGGGAATAAACACAGTAAAACAACACACAAAACGGAGCGAAGGGGATTCCCGGGGCCACGCACCGGACTCCCCCAGGGAGACCACCAGAGCGAACCCCTGTACAGGGACTGTCCGGCAATCAACCCCGGAAGGCCTAAATGTGCGGCAGCCGGTACACAAGGGGCAAGTGGTATAGTCCAGGAGTGTCCGTACGGGATGATTGTCCAGAGTGGTTACGAACCGGGCAGAGTGCTGATCAAAGACGGCAGACGGAGTCCGGGCACAGCTTGAAGAAAACCGGGTATGGTCCAGAGTCGGTCGGTAGAGTTTCAGGAGAATCCAAGGCAATCAGGAAGTAGAAACAGCAAAGCAGGAGCACACAGCAAGCAGTATACTCAGGCACTGGACTGGGCTGAGAGGCGGCCTTTTAAGCAGCTGGACAGGAAGTAGGGCAACAGAACCTTAAACTCCATGTTAACTGAGGGCAAGCTCATTCAAAAGAGAACTGGAAAACCTGGAAACCTGACACAATAACAGAAATATGCATCAACATTACCGTATGTTGTAGCATTCCTTCCTCATCAGAGTGACTCGATTAGTGAGAAGGAAGACAACCCGGCCTCTGCATCACAGGCGCCGTGCGTCCACTTGAGCGTCCTGGAAATGTCCCTATCTCACTGAGCGCGCCCTGTATTTTTATACCAAACTTTGTACATTGTGGTCATCGTGTGCACTGAGTATTGCAATTGGTGACCAGCATGTGATTGCTGAGTCATGGTCATGTAACCTGACCACACGCTGCTGCGGGCACCAGTAGCTTCCTAAACATGTTGCTAGCTGACCACTGGTTTCCTGCATATGTTGCAAACTAACCACTGGTTTCCTGCATATGTTGAACTGTAAGCGTTCCTTCCTCATAATTGTGGTTTGTTCAAGACCTACTAACACGTACTCTTCATCATGGTGAAATCGGGTCAACCAGAGGACACCTCTCTGATACTGAGTTTGGATGGATCAATAAGACCTGTGATCACTATCTTTTGATTAGGATTCCTATCTAATCACACTCATTCTTAAGTCATATCACATTTGTATCACAGAGCTGTATGTAGAGGAGGCAGGTGGGTGCAGCAGGCAGTGGGGCGCCGTCGAACCACCTGATGCGGGGGTCCGCAGTCACTCCCCAGCGGCTGCAGGGTCATGTGACTAGGATGTCACCAAAGGTCTCTTAATTGCAGATGTCTAAAGCTGAAGAGGAGAAAGGCTGGTATGTTTGTGCAGTGTGTGTGTGTAAATAGATAAATGTGGATTGTTGTTTTTTTTGTTGCTGTTGCTGTCGTCTGCTGTTTTTGTCTGTGTGAAAGTAGCTGGTTTAGTTACATCTTCCTTTCCTTTGTTACCCCTCCCTGTACACCTTTTGTAGTCTCCCTGGTGTTGATTATAGGTGTACGGGAGTGTTGTTGTTACCTCTGTCTGTATTTGTCGGTGGGGTTTTGACTTCTGTCCTGGTCCGTCTCCCTGGGTGGTGGGTTGTGGAGAGGGTCTTACCATCATAGCCAAGGACAGGAGATAGGGAGACTTTGGGGGCTCAGACCTCGCTACCTTAAAGCATACCTCTGGGTTGAGGCAAAGCTTAGTCTGAGGGCCAGTCACCGCCTTGCCAGTCTGTTACAGCCATTACAGTGATATTCCTTCTCTGAATCAGCTACAGCTCATGGGTCAACCGATCTAGAAGGGTCATTAAAGCAGACCCTTGGGTCCGTGACAAGGTAAGAACTTTGCTCAGGTTGGCCCCAAGTGCTATCTGATCCCTTGCATGGCACCCCACCTTTTGTCAAACATACTGGATGGAACTATCCTTTTCCTGTCGTGGTCAATTTGGGCTTTTGTATTTTCAAATACTCCCTACCCCTTTCTCCAAGAGTCTTAACTTTTCTAATTTTCCGTTGAGATAACCATGAGTGGCCTTTTTTTTGCAATTTTGATTTACACCTAAAAACTGGAAAACACAAAAAAAATGAAAAAATTCCAAGTACACTGAAATGATGAAAAAGTATAAAAATATAGTAATTTTGTCATTATTGTTAGGTTTTCTTTTTATACGTTTCACTGTGCAGTTATTGATTACCTGGTAACATGATTTATGGTTACGGTGATACCAGGCTTGTATAGTTTTGTTGTTTGTTTTTTTTTAAATGGTAAAAAAAGTGCAAATTTTGGGGAAGAAAAAATTTGATGCTAACACAGGTTAATGTTGTTATATGGAAATACTGGCTGTGTAACACAGCTGGCATCTGCCGTGTATGATGTGAACACTAATGAAAAACCAGAGCTTATAGCAAAAAATAAAATATCAATTTTTATTTGAATTAATTAAAATACAAGGTGCAAAACAGTGATTGAAAAGGAGGCAGCACAACACAGCAGGGGGAGAGATAGGCAATGCAGCCGCACAGAAGCTGTTACACAACAAAGCTGATATGACACTAGGCGATTGAATGAATACATTACATGTGTAATTTATTCTGACTCCAGTGAAAATAAAACACAAGATAGAAAATAATGTGCGGTTCATTGAGAATACAATAGTACAAGGGACAGTGTCAATAAACAAGCAAATGAATGCATACAATACCAAGTGGCATCTTCTCCTGCTGGTGCTGGCACCAAACCCGACGCGCGTTTCGGCTTTTAGGCCTTCGTCAAGGAAATCATGTATAGTGTGAGTAGAGACGATAAATGAAAGGGTGGATTTTAAGTGCGCTGCTGAATTACCGGATAACTTAAGACAGGATTCAAATTGAAAGTGGATTAATTCAACGCGTTTCAGTCTACAGAGGCTACGTTTTTGTATTTTACATTTGTGTATGGTGCGGGATCAGTTCCGAACCAGCTCCATGCACTTCCACCTGTTATGTCCTACTTAGAGAAGGGTTTAAGAACCAAGCAACAAAAAGAAAGCGGGAGTGATTATGGTGGGCGATTTTTGTTACTGAGTTTGAACTTTTTTTGCAGTTCTCTTGAAGGCAAAAACTTCTGTATTATGGAAATACTGGTAGATTTAAAGAGGTTTTCCATGTAGAAATATTTTATTCCGAGGTGCATCCTATAGGTGAAAATAACTAGTAGCTGTTACTCACTTCCCCCCCCTCTTCGTCGCCGCTGCTTCAATCTTTGCGGACGTCCGCTGTAGTTGTGACACTTCAGCATAAATTCTTTAGACATGGAAAACCCCTTTAAGGAAGTTTATTTTGGGTTCAGTCTTAATAATTTCCTTTGAGAATAAATAGCATTGTGCTTTGTGTATTGGTCATTTTAGTGTTATTGTGTAACTTCTGCGCTAACACAGTACATCCATGAGTTCAGTGCTGACACAATCATTCTGCAAAGGGAACCTGTCTGCCTGAACCATGGAAAGTGTGAATCAGAGAGCGTCTGTTAAAAATTAATATTCAACAACTGAGATCAATATTCATACCTCTAAAATGTAATGTATCCAGCAGGACAGTCCAGAATTTGGGGAATTTGGGGAGGTGTCCCATAATTCTGGGAGATCGGGTGCATGTCCTGACCTCAACTGCAACTGTGTCCTCAGAACGTACAGACAGGCAAAGAGATCCTGAATCCAATGATGTATCACTTAGATTACTGGATGCAGCCGTTCTGACACAATCAGCATTTTTAGATTTAGCCACGTAGCAGAGCTGCCCACACCCACACCAGGCTCTCTGTAGAGATTATACATGGATAGTGAGGTGTCAATCAAAATAGGGAGTGTGCCAGACTGCCCTGCACGTGGCATTGTAGTCCAAGCAATGAGAAGTTCTGCTGCTTAAAACATAAAATAAACAATAGATGGGATCTTGACAAGACAGGCCTGCCTGAATTTTCTGTATTAACCCTTGCAGCCTGTTGTCTTCAGCTTACATAGCAAAAACCTGCTGACAGATTCCCTTACCTAGACTGGTAGCAGAGACCAGTTCAGTAACAGAAAAGCCACAAACATATATGTTACAGGCAAGTGTGATACTTGTGTGGGGGTAGTCAGGGGTAGACATACAGTTGGTGAAGCTGCATCGGGGTTGAGAATTGGAGAAGGAACCTTGCTTGGTCAGCTTACAATAAGGATAATCTGGCCTGTTGCTTGGAGCTGAGGCTCCGGGTGACCCATGGCCAGATTGCCCTTATCATTAGTGGTGCGTCGGGAGGAAAGCATTCCTGCAGCTCCACTGCCTATAGTAGGAAACAGGAGCGGAGCTGTAGGAAACTATCCTCAGCTTCTTGCCCAGTGCTATCCCTATGATGTAGGCATGAATAGTGTGATGACGTTGTTTAGAAAGTACCCAGGTGGAAGAAGAAGGAAGTGATGCCACGGAATCGTCTGGAGAGGTGAGTGATTTTTATTTTTTATTTTTTTAACAAACTGCGGACAGCACAATGGAGGGAGACAGCATAAAAGCACTTATAATGAATTGAAGGTGGAGGGTGCACTGCAGTAGGACTTAATGAATTGGGGTTGTGAGGGAGGATGCTATGAAAGGACTTATAATGAATTGGGGGTGAGGGAGTATGCTATCAGGGACTTATACATTGAATTGGGGGTAGGGGAGGTTACAATCAAAGACTTGTAATTAATTGGGAGCTGGGAGATAATATTCTACAGGGACTTAGAATTAATTGGGGGTGGTGGGGGAGGACAGTATCAGAAAATTTTACTGACTTGAGAGGTGGGAGAAAATATTCAACAGGGACTTATACTGAATTGTGGATGGGAGATAACATTCTACAAGGACTTACAATGAATTGGAAGGTGAGAAACAACACTCTACAGGGACTTATAATGAATTGGTGAGGGTAAAGCCCGCTTTACACGCTGCAATATATCTTACAATGTGTCGGCGGGGTCACGTCGTAAGTGACGCACATCCGGCACTGTAAGGTACATTGCAGTGTGTGACAGGTACGTGCGATTGCGATTGAACGTTAAAACGTTCATCGCATGCACATCGTTCATTTCTCTAGAATTGTACGTCAGATTGTTCATCGGACCCGGGGTAGCGCACATCACAGTGTGTGACACCCCGGGGAACGATGAACAGATCTTACCTGCGTCCTGCGGCTCCCGGTCCACAATGCGGAAGGAAGGAGGTGGGCGGGATGTTTACGTCCCGCTCAGCTCCACCCCTCCGCTTCTATTGGCCGGCTGCCGCGTGACGTCGATGTGACGCCGAACGTCCCTCCCACTCCAGGAGGTGGACGTTCGCCGCCCACATTGAGGTTGTATGGAAGGTAAGTACGTGTGACGGGGGTTAATCGTTTGTGCGGCACGTTCAACAAATTGAACGTGCTGCACATACGATGGGGACGTTGCAAATCGCATACAATATCGTATGCGAAATTGCAACGTGTAAAGCAGGCTTTAGGGAGGACAGTATCAGGGACTTATAATGAATTGGTGAGGGTAAGAGAAGACAGCATCAGGGACGTATAATGAATTGGGGAATGGGGAGGACACTATCAGGGACTTATAATGGATTGGGAGGTGGGAGAAGATGCTATACAGGAACTTTTAATAAATTGGAAAGTGGGAGAGGATGCTTTACACAAGACAAGGATTTATAATGAATTTGGGAAAACGAGAAAATAAAACGGACCTATAATGAACTTACAGAGGACACAAAACAGATTTATAATGAATCTAGAGAAGAAAAGACACAAGACAAGATAGAGACTTATGCCTACTTTACACGGGACGACCGATCGTGCGATTTCACAACCGATCGTACCCGCCCCCATCGTTTGTGCGTCACGGGCAAATCGCTGCCCGTGTCGCACAAACTCCTTTAACTTCCGTCACACGCACTTACCTTCCGGACGACCTCGCTGTGGGCGACGAATGTCCACTTCCTGGAGTGGGAGGGACGTTCGGCGTCACAGCGACGTCCCACAGCCGCCGGCCAATAGAAGCGGAGGGGCGGAGATGAGCGGGATGTAAATATCCCGCCCACCTCCTTCCTTCCGCATAGCCGGAGGGAGCCGCGGGAGGCAGGTAAGCTGTGTTCATCGCTCCCGGGGTGTCACACGGAGCAACGTGTGATGCTACGGAAACGATGAACAACCGCCGCCATTAAAATTAAACAATTTAATGAAACCTAGCGACGAGTACACGACTCACGATTTGTGAGTGATACTGCGTCGCTAGGAGGTGTTACACGAGACGTCGTGTACGATGCCGGATGTGCGTCACGAAAACCGTGACCCCGACGATGCATCGCACGATCAGTCGTCTCGTGTAAAGCCCGCATTAGAATTAATTGTGTGGGAGAGTGACAGTGATTGATTAATATATAGTTATCGGACTGCAGAAATTATAGTTAGTGGGGGACATAGTGCTGGCTTATATTTTTATACTTTGAATGGGGAGTGGGGGGGATTTTTAATCTGGAAACAAATGTATACGTGACCTTGGTATATTTACGGCTGTGGTGATCAGTGCGGCAAGACAAGTCATGGCTGGAAGATGTCGACATAAAGGTCTGACCACATAAAGAAGAAACCAAAGAGAACAATCTAATCAGACGAGACGTCAGCAGTCGCTGGATGTATATATTTATCCTCCATCTTCATAGATCCATTCACATATTTTTGAAAATCTGATCCGTGAGACGTGGAGCGTGTCCTATTCAGATATGGTCTTGAGGATCGGAATAGGACATACTCAATGGGTCTGTTTGCTGTCAGAGAAAAACAAACTCTGCAGCATACCGACTCTTCGATGTGTGAAACTTGGCTTATTATGTATACTATAGAGTGTACTCTATTGTTATGTATAGCTCTGTCCTTTAGTGTATAGTGTACAGCCTTGTTATATATAGCACCAACCCTTACTATATAGGGTACTTTCTTGTATTGTATATTGCTGTCAATTACATAGTTTCCTAGCTTGTTATGTATTGTCATCCTGTATTATGTAGCATCCTCGCTAGTTATGCATGGCGCTATATCTTATTATATCGTTTTCTCTCTTGTTATATATAGTGTGGCGCCCCTGAGGCTTCAGTTGCCACAGGGTACTGCACCTCACTTAAGGTGCGATACTCATCCTGGATCCAGAGGGTGTCGGTATCGGTTCCACAACACGCCAACTCATACACACAACCAGGTTGGCCTCCCCACTAGTGACCGGCTAGGGTTGGGCTTAAGGCAGTCACCAAACATGGGTGGCTGACACCCACTAGCAACAGGGAACTGGGGGAGGAACAGCCAACAGGGGGAGTGAGGAGCAACACAACAGTTAGCAGTTCTCCAGCAGGAGAGGATGAGAGCAGTCTGGATTTACGAGTGGCTCTGGTGGGATGCAGGAGTTGATACAGTTACCAAGGAGAGAGCGTCATTACTCCCTCGGGACCGGCGCAGTGCAGGGTGCAGAATCCTAGGGTTGATTATACTTCAAGTTGTCCACTAAAATCTGCAGGCCACAGGGATTGTATGTTCCTCCTGCCACCACAGTTCCCGGAGCACAGTGCTACATAGGGTCTGGGGTCATGCTCCAAGACAGGCCCCACCACGGACCCGTGGTACCTGCATGCGGGACGGAAGCAAACACGTTTCAAGAACTGGGGTCCCCAAGAAGCGTCAGGCCACTGGGATCCACCTTTAGAAGTGCAAGGAGGAAGGGCCCACCGTCCACTGTACCGGTTCTGACCTCCAACAGATCCGGGATCGACTGGGGCCCATCACGGTGGTGATTGGCATCTCCCGGGTAAAACTAGGACTGTGAGTAAAGAAAACCTTGGACCCGCGGAGACTGTGTCGGCCTGTCCTTGCCGTCGCCCCGCGCTTCAGCACCCGCCATTACTACTCCCCTCATCGTACTCCCCGGGGCCTGCTCCACCTGTGGGGAGTAGAAACACCTAAGCTGCTATGACCATCTGCTCCGGAGGACAGCGACAGCATCGGCGGCTAATCCCTGGCCACATACCGCAAGTGGCGTTATGAGACAAATCCTCCACCATCATCACCTTACCCACCTTCTTTATTGTACCCCTGCAAGGGCCACCCGTGACATCCCCAGACCCGACATCACCGAGCCCAGCGACGAGTACAGTTAACCCCTTGCCCCATGGGTGCTACAATAGTACCATCCCATTATTGCATAACATTATAGCACCGTCTCTTACACAGCGTATTCTCGTTATTTTTGTTATTCACAGCGCCCTCTCTCTATTACATAGTGTTCTCTCTTGTTGGATAAAAAAACGACAGTAGATGGAGCAGCATCTGACCTGGACACCAGTCCATCAGCCTCCTCCATGACCCTGGAATTGTTGACTCCGGTCTTTCCATACTCCACCCCTCCTTTCCCAATTCGTATCTAAAATGACTGCACAGACACCAATTTTTCTTTGGATAATTTTGGCCATAGCAGCCATTTATTAAACAGAAATATAAAACATTGCAATATGGTAGGGTCCTTGAAGCTACAAACCCTGGTGATTCCTACCAACCGAACCATAAACACCAACTTGCCCCCAGCCGTTACCCACACTGGCTCAGGAGCACCAAACGGTAAGGGTTAATCCTCTATTAACCCCAACCACCCACAGGGATCCCGACATACCCCGTCGGGAATCCCCACAAAATCACCAGGTGACCAGCCATTCTGCCAATGAGGGGATCCATACCCAGATGGATTCCCTGAACCAATTTTTTAACCAACTTCAAGGACCCATCACTAAAAACCGCCACCCAGCCACTACGACCCGTAAACAACACCGCACCCCACCCCCTGAACATACCAAACATACCCCAAAATATAAGGGAGGGCGGGTGGGACTGTCACTACTGTCCCCAAGAGCGGGAAATGTGCCGCTCCTCCCCCCTGGTCATTGTTTTATTTTAAAAAACGGGCTCGCTCTCACCCTCCCCTCATGACACCTTGACCTCCCCACCAATCAAGTGTCATGAGGGCCTCCGCAAATGCCCCGGGGGAAGGGGGGGGCAATTGTTACGAACCGGCGCCGCCATAGCCGCAAGCAGCCTGCTGCGATTCCTGTTGCGCCCAGACGCCGGCTGCCGTTCTTGGCCGTGCCTCGGGTGGTCCAGTTAACTGTTCCTTCCACCACGTCTAAGTGTGGAGAGGCGGCTAGTGCGCATGCGTGCGCCGATTTACCCCAGCCAGAGTTTAAGCCCGGTGTTTTGCCTTGTGAGCATGCTCAGCCTGTTTGTGTTATGTCTGAGACTAAGTCCTCAGTTCAGGCTACTGAGCATGCTCAAACTGATAGTCTGCTTTCTAAGCCTGTGGCTCAGGCTACTGAGCATGCTCAGGCACTTAGTGCATCAGAGGCTAGGTCCGGTAAGGACCTCACTGAGCATGTCCGTGAGGTGGCAGGCCCTGATAGGGCAGAGGGTGTCAGGTGTCCTGATGACGTGGCAACTCCGGACTGGCTCGCAGAGGCCCGCCCCTATGATCTGGCACCTCAGTATTGGTCGTCAGACGATGACTGGTGAAGTGTTTGGGGCGTGGCTGCCATGAGGTCATCAATGACGTGGCGGTTCCGGATAGGTCGCATGTGACGTCACTGATGACATGGCACTCTGCTATTGGACCTTGGTGGTTCCACCCTGGGTTTGGGGCGGACCCAGGTTATAAAAGGGGCTGGAGACAACATGGAGGTGCGCAGTCTTCACTTTTGCTCAGTCAGAGCACACCTCCATGTTATAGCCTCATTGCGGCATAAGCCTATGTTGGGAAGCGGTAGGTAGGGTTAGGCGAACGGTGCCTGTCACGCCAAGATTCGTGGCTCGGCACATCAGGGTCAGGCGCCGTGCTTCCCTCCAGCCGTTCCAGTCTTGCTATAGCAGCCCAGTGGCGTTAACTGGGCTGCGGCTGTTGTGCTTCCTGTCCGATTGTGTCCCCTACGCACACGGACAACGCACCTGCTGCGCCACCTGTCTGATTGTGCCCCCTACGCACACGGACAACGCACCTGCTGCGCCACCTGTCCGATTGTGCCCCCTACGCACACGGACAACGCACCTGCTGCGCCACCTTTCCGGTTGTGCCCTCTACGCGCACGGACAGCGTACTCCAGGACCCCTGTGAAGTTAACAGGGTGTTCCTTATTTTCCTCGGCTTCCCGGTCAACGCTACTGGTGTACCTATCTGGCCTGACGTGTCCTACACACACGTGGCCAGTCGAGAGGTGGCCAGAAACGCCAATTGGAGGACCGCTCGGCCTGACGTGTCCTACACACGTGGCCGACAGGGCGCTTTCGTGGCGGTCTTCCGGTCAGCGCTATCTGGTTACCACCCGGCCTGACGTGTTTCCTGCACACGTGGTTGGTGTAGCGCTAGGTGCACCAAAACGCTAATCGGGTTGTCGTCCGGTCTGACGTGTCCCAACACACGTCACCGGTTCCCAGAGTTCCTGGGTTATCTCAGAGCCATACAGCTCTATAGTCTCCGCCTAACCCTCAGGTGCCAGCAGCTCCTTTGTCATCTGGAGCACGGTGGGCCCCGACTGGCGATTAGGATATATACCCCCTGGTCCTAATCTGCCGGTCCCCCCCGTAACAGTAAGACTGCGCCAGGGTCTGGCTGGCATGGCGGAGATAGAGCAACTACGTCAGTTCATGCTGCAGCTTGATGCCAGAGTGAGGGCTCTGGAGAAGTCTGCTCTTGCTGCTGATATGGATGATGTGGTGGCTCAAGCGGCTGCAATGGTGTCAGTCACCAAGCCTACTCCAACCCTCCCTCACCTCTCGCTGCCCAACAAGTTTACGGGGAACAGCAAGGCATGTAGGGGATTCGTGAACCAGTGCTCAGTCCATCTAGAGCTGTTGGCTGCACGGTTTCCTACAGAGAGGTCGAAGGTGGGGTTTATCATCTCCTTGCTCTCTGATAGAGCACTGGAGTGGGCTACACCTTTGTGGGAGAGGAATGACCCCGTAGTACAGGACTCTAAGGAGTTTTTGGAGTCCTTGCGACAAGTGTTCCTGGGGCCTCAGGTCACTCACGACTCGGCCCTACAGCTACTGACTTTGGAGCAGGGGCGTACCTCCTCAAGTCAATATGCTGTGAGTTTCCGGACACTTGCTGCAGAACTGGGGTGGTCAGAGAGGACTCTCATTCCACTGTTCTGGAGGGGATTAGCCTCGCACGTGAAGGACGCATTAGCGTCACGTGAGGTACCAACTACCCTTGAGGGCCTCATGACTCTGGCTACCCGCATTGACCTGCGGACCTCCGAACGTCAGCTGGAGTGCAGGTCAGAGGGTCGTTCAGCCACTGTAGTGGTCTCTCCTACTGCACCTCCCTTAGAGGACATCTTTGTCCCTATGGACATCTCTAGGGTTGGTGTTGCTAGGTCTTCGAGTTGCAAGGGCATTTCCTGTTTCGCTTGTGGGCAGTATGGTCATTATGCCAACCGTTGCCCAAAGCGTCAGGATAAGCGACCACGATTGGTGACCATAGCTGGAGGTAGACTGGACTCTGCGTCATCCATTAGGGTGATGTTTCCCGCGTCCATTTCCTTTAAGGGGTCAACATGGTCCACAAGGGCAAGTGTGGACACAGGTGCTGGGGATAGTTTCATCTCCTCCTCTTTTGCCCGGCGGCATGCCATCCCACTGGTGCAAATGCCAAGGCCAGTGAGAGTCCGTGTGGTGGATGGGTCCTTGTTGCCCAAGGTAATTCACCAGCGGACAGTGCCCATTACCCTTGCCATGTCATCTGGGCATAGGGAGACCATTTCATTTCTGGTTCTCCCTAAGGCTATGTGCCCACGCTAGAATGTCCCTGCGGATTTTTTTGCCTGAAAATCCGCGACTTTCGCGGCAAATCCGCACCCGCGGATTTGCCGCGGATTTACCGCGAATTTTGATGCGGATTTTTTTTTTTTTTTTCCCCATTCAAAGCCAAAAATCCGCACCAAATCTGCACCAAACAATTGACATGCTGCAGATTTTTCCGGATCAAAATCCGCGGCAAATCCGCCGCAGAAAAATCCGCAGCATGGGCACAGCATTTCCAAAATGCCATTGAAATGGCTTGGAAGTGCTGCTGCTGCAGATTTTCGGCAAATCCGCGGTAAATCCGCGGCAAAATCCGCGGTAAATCCGCGGTAAATCCTGTAGCGTGGGCACATAGCCTAAGGGTGCAGATGATATTCTGCTGGGTATTCCTTGGTTGAAGCGGCATTCCCCAAATATCGACTGGTCGTCTGGGGTGATTACGCGGTGGAGCGAGTCTTGTAGCTCCCACTGCATGTCTCCATCTTCCGCCCGTCGCTCAGTGGTATCTGTGGCGACTATAGACCATTCGAGTGGGAGGGCCGCTAGAGGGGGGGTTACTGTTACGAACCGGCGCCGCCATAGCCGCAAGCAGCCTGCTGCGGTTCCTGTTGCGCCCAGACGCCGGCTGCCGTTCTTGGCCGTGCCTCGGGTGGTCCAGTTAACTGTTCCTTCCACCACGTCTAAGTGTGGAGAGGCGGCTAGTGCGCATGCGTGCGCCGATTTACCTCAGCCAGAGTTTAAGCCTGGTGTTTTGCCTTGTGAGCATGCTCAGCCTGTTTGTGTTATGTCTGAGACTAAGTCCTCAGTTCAGGCTACTGAGCATGCTCAAACTGATAGTCTGCTTTCTAAGCCTGTGGCTCAGGCTACTGAGCATGCTCAGGCACTTAGTGCATCAGAGGCTAGGTCCGGTAAGGACCTCACTGAGCATGTCCGTGAGGTGGCAGGCCCTGATAGGGCAGAGGGTGTCAGGTGTCCTGATGACGTGGCAACTCCGGACTGGCTCGCAGAGGCCCGCCCCTATGATCTGGCACCTCAGTATTGGTCGTCAGACGATGACTGGTGAAGTGTTTGGGGCGTGGCTGCCATGAGGTCATCAATGACGTGGCGGTTCCGGATAGGTCGCATGTGACGTCACTGATGACATGGCACTCTGCTATTGGACCTTGGTGGTTCCACCCTGGGTTTGGGGCGGACCCAGGTTATAAAAGGGGCTGGAAACAACATGGAGGTGCGCAGTCTTCACTTTTGCTCAGTCAGAGCACACCTCCATGTTATAGCCTCATTGCGGCATAAGCCTATGTTGGGAAGCGGTAGGTAGGGTTAGGCGAACGGTGCCTGTCACGCCAAGATTCGTGGCTCGGCACATCAGGGTCAGGCGCCGTGCTTCCCTCCTGCCGTTCCAGTCTTGCTATAGCAGCCCAGTGGCGTTAACTGGGCTGCGGCTGTTGTGCTTCCTGTCCGATTGTGTCCCCTACGCACACGGACAACGCACCTGCTGCGCCACCTGTCTGATTGTGCCCCCTACGCACACGGACAACGCACCTGCTGCGCCACCTGTCCGATTGTGCCCCCTACGCACACGGACAACGCACCTGCTGCGCCACCTGTCCGGTTGTGCCCTCTACGCGCACGGACAGCGTACTCCAGGACCCCTGTGAAGTTAACAGGGTGTTCCTTATTTTCCTCGGCTTCCCGGTCAACGCTACTGGTGTACCTATCTGGCCTGACGTGTCCTACACACACGTGGCCAGTCGAGAGGTGGCCAGAAACGCTAATTGGAGGACCGCTCGGCCTGACGTGTCCTACACACGTGGCCGACAGGGCGCTTTCGTGGCGGTCTTCCGGTCAGCGCTATCTGGTTACCACCCGGCCTGACGTGTTTCCTGCACACGTGGTTGGTGTAGCGCTAGGTGCACCAAAACGCTAATCGGGTTGTCGTCCGGTCTGACGTGTCCCAACACACGTGACCGCTTCCCAGAGTTCCTGGGTTATCTCAAAGCCATACAGCTCAATAGTCTCCGCCTAACCCTCAGGTGCCAGCAGCTCCTTTGTCATCTGGAGCACGGTGGGCCCCGACTGGCGATTAGGATATATACCCCCTGGTCCTAATCTGCCGGTCCCCCCGTAACAGGCAATGCTCCGTCCCTTCTTGACCCTGGAATTGTTGACTCCGGTCTTTCCATACTCCACCCCTCCTTTCCCAATTCGTATCTAAAATGACTGCACAGACACCAATTTTTCTTTGGATAATTTTGGCCATAGCAGCCATTTATTAAACAGAAATATAAAACATTGCAATATGGTAGGGTCCTTGAAGCTACAAACCCTGGTGATTCCTACCAACCGAACCATAAACACCAACTTGCCCCCAGCCGTTACCCACACTGGCTCAGGAGCACCAAACGGTAAGGGTTAATCCTCTGCTAACCCCAACCACCCACAGGGACCCCGACATACCCCGTCGGGAATCCCCACAAAATCACCAGGTGACCAGCCATTCTGCCAATGAGGGGATCCATACCCAGATGGATTCCCCGAACCAATTTTTTAACCAACTTCAAGGACCTACCAATAAAAACCGCCACAACGAGGGCACCTTGATAACCTTCAAGTGCCTGAGACCCCCCGCAACCTCAGCGCCCTCTCGATACCTCCTTGTAGGCCGAGGGCCCATAAATCAATCCCCACCGCATTTAAGTGCACCCCGTCTGCCAACCAGAATTCCTCATCCGTCCTTTCCAACTCAACGTGCCTTATCGCAACTCCCCCATTATGAGTAACAAACTTCGAAATCGCCCTATTCACTTTTGCCCCCGCCTTGTTTAACCTATCGACCGACCGCGCTTTTCGCCAACACCTTCTCGCCACCATCTCGGACCAAACTATAGTTAGCCGTGGAAATGACACCCATAACCGCAATAAATCGTGCTTGATGTCTTTTATCAAAATTCGAAAAGGACGCCCCCCAGATCATTTCCCCCGACATGTAAGACCAAAACGTCGGGAGGCCTGTCTAAACGGGCATACCTATTCACCTCTTGCAATACCCTGTTCCACCCCAAACCCCTAACCCCCAACCAACGTACAAGAGCCATATCCCTTTCAAAACCTAGTTGTCTCCCGTTTCTTCTTGCATCCGCTCGCTGGGCTCCCCAGTATACATAAGAATGGCCCAGGATCCAAACCAGATACGGGGGGGGGGGTGTTTCTGTAATACAAAATGTACAAACAAACAACCATTCAGTTTCCTTATTCCCCAACTTGAAAAACACCCAGTCAACCCCCCCCCCCCCCCCGCAGCCGCAGAACCCCCCGCTCAGTTGCCGACGACCGCCTGTGGACGGACATACAACTTAAAACGCTTCCAGCTACCAATCCGCTTCACAGTCTCTTCCGGCAAACCACACATAGCGGCCTCTGTCGCTGCCCCAATGCGAAAAGAATGCGACGCAAACGACCTCGGATCTAACCCCAAAGACTTCAAACATGCCCTAAAAACACTTACAAATTGGTATCTAGATAAAAAAGACCCGTCCTCACGACACAACAAGGGGCCATTGACCTGCGGGGAATCCTTTCAAAGTTCCCGAAACACTTGAGCGGGCACATCTCCGATGCCATAACCACACCCAAGCGAACTCGCCTACCCGCACCTCTTTGATCTGTCTTCGATTTCCGAATCCAGAATTCGATCCCGCCTTCCACGGCGATAATATCGCCACGACCCAGGCCCCCGGGAGAAGTCTTACTGGGCGATACCAATTCCCCAATCTGCAACGCCCCAAAAAATGCCAAGGAAAACGCTAACCGGAACAAACTCACCTCAAACTGCGATATACAAACCCCCCACAATGCCCTACCCAACTGCTCCAATAAGCTAAATGATACAGGCCGTCTACCATCCAAAGGCTTGCATCGTTTCCGAAATCCCTTCAAAGCCTGAACCACCCAAAAACTCTTAGTCAAATCCTGTAAACCCCGCAACCGAAAACCAAATGCTAATCCCGCCATAAAGCGATTCACCTTCGCAAATGACCATCCTGTAACCGCTGCCTCCCCCAACCTTTCCAACAGTACTCCCAACTGATCTCCCTCAGCAGACCCACAACCCTGCAACCACTGCTCCCAAAGACTCCACGCTGCCTGATACGCCGTCCATGTGGTACCCGACAGGGACGCCCGAATCAGTGGTCCTACTGCCTGAAGACCACGTTCCAAAGCTGTTCCGGACACTCCAAGCCGCTGGCCTCTGCCTCTGGCGCGCAAACCCGGAACCGATCCCACTGAAAACGAGAGAGGGAATCGGCTATTAGGTTCTGAACACCTGGCACATGAGCTGCCGTAACGTACGCATTGATTTGCAAGCAAACCAGAACCAGCTCCTGTAACACCCGAACAACTGGAGGAGAGGACGCTGAAAACTTGTTAATGACCAGCACCACCCCCATATTGTCACAATTAAAGCGAATCTTCTTGTTCGCCAACTGTTCCCTCCACAGATGAAGCGCCACCAATATCGGAAAAATTTCCAATAGCGCCATGTTCCTCGTCAAGCCTTCATCAACCCACCTATCAGGCCACCGTTCCGCACACCACTGACCCTGAAAGAAAGCCCCAAAACCTGAGCTGCCCGCCGCATCAGTAAACAGCTCCAAATCAAAATTGTCCTTTACGTCCTCCATCAGCAGCGAACGACCGTTGTAATGCTCCAAAAACTGTCCCCAAACTGCTAAGTCCGCTCTGTGTTCCACCGATAAACGAACATAATGGTGCGGAGCAAGCACCCCCGCCGTGGCACCAGCAAGTCGGCGCGAAAAAATTCGCCCCATTGGCATTACCCGACACGCAAACTTAAGCTTTCCCAATAAAGACTGAACCTTCCTTAATTGCAATTTCTTCACACGCCGTGCCCTTGCCACTTCGTCTTTCAGCCCGTTGACCTTTTCCTCAGGAAGCCGAACTTCCCAAGCCACGGAATCAATCACAATACCAAGAAAACTTATGCAAGTCGTCGGCCCCGTCGTTTTCTCAGGTGCTAAAGGCACCCCAAAATAAGCCGAAACTCACTCCATTGCCGCTAAGATCCCGGCACACTGCGCCGAGTCAGCAGGACCTACACACAAAAAATCATCCAAGTAATGTACCACTGATGACCAACCCGAAACGTCCCGAACAACCCATTCCAAAAACGAACTAAAAGTCTCGAAAAATGCGCACGAAATCGAACACCCCATGGGCAAACAATGATCTACAAAATAGCCACCCCCCCCAACAACAACCCAGCAGCCTAACACAATCCGGATGCACCGGCAATAGCCGAAAAGCTGATTCAATATCAGTCTTAGCCAACAGCGCCCCCCTCCCACATCTCTTTACCCACTTTGTAGCCTCATCGAATGATGTATATACCACTGAGCACAGCTCAGCAGGTATTCCATCATTCACCGACCTGCCTCTTGGATAAGACAAATGGTGAATCAGCCGGAATTTCCCTGGTTCCTTTTTTGGCACCACCCCCAGCGGCGACACCACCAAGTCGGGAAAAGGAAGGGCCCGGAACGGGCCCGCCATTCTCCCCAACGCCACCTCCTTCCTTAATTTTTCCGCCACAACCGCCGCATGCTGGTATGCAGAAACGAGATTCCTGGTTGCCCCCGGAACCTCAAAAACGGGGGCAGGAATCCTGAAACCCTCCCCAAAACCCAACTGCAACACTTCCGCCTTTTCCCGATCTGGGTACCTATTTAGGTACGGAAGCATCGCGACTAACTTCACTGGCGTCAGACCCTTGGGTATGAGAGCCGCCGGGCTTGGGTTTCCCCTTCCTGAAGCATTTAGACGCTCCGTGGGATGTCCCGTTACAATGGGTGCATAGGTGCTTAAAACGGCACGTGGCCCCAAACTTGCACTGCCCGTCGTTGAATTGCCAGCATATACCTGGCTTCTGCGATCCCGCCTGACCCTGCTGACCACTGGTCCCTTGATTTCCCGAATGGCCGGAAGTCCCGGCCCCGCCTTGAAAGGGCTGGCCATACCTAGCCGGTGCCATGACCCGCAACCATAACCCTATATCTTTTTGATCCCATCGTATAGATGGGCGTACGGCCTTCCTCTGACGAAATTGTTTGTCATACCGAAGCCACGTCTGCCCCCCGTACACCCTGTAAGCCTCACCTATCGAATCCATATAACAAAATAGATGAGAACAATTCTCCGGCGCCTTTTCGCCTATCACACTCGCCAAAATAGCGAAGGCTTGCAACCAATTAGTAAACGTCTGAGGGATCAAGCGCCACCGCCGCTTTTCCTCATCCTCTTTCTTACTATCCTCCTTTTTCCCTTTATCCAAATTAAATTTTGCCAAAGGAAGGAGGGAGAAGATCTCGACATATTTGTCCTTCCAGATCTTTTCCCTCACCTCCTTCTTAAGGTGCGAACCTAAGGGGCCCTCAAAGCATACATAAACCTCCCCACGCGCCCTATCATCTAAATGAATCCTGTCCTCCTTATTCTTTTCCGTCTGGACCGACACCGAAACCGGAGAAGAAATACCCGCAACCACGGACTCACTAACCCCCAGAATGGGCGGATTAACCCACGCCCCCACAGGCGCCGGGGGTTCCCTTGGACCCCCAATTCGCTCCAGCAACGAACGCACGCAACCTAACAGCTCTCCCAGCTCCCCACCCCCCGACGCATACCCTCCAACACCGAACGGTACCCCTGGACTTAACCCCGTCTGATCTACCCCTCCCCTTTCGTTCCGATCCCGGTTAAGCTGAGGAGACAGACACGACACAGAAGCATACTCACCGGGCTGCACTAGGGAAGAGGCCCCGCCAGCCGGACCGCCTGATTCCTGACGTCCATCCACACGATCCGCAGCTTCTTGGCTCCTCCCACCGGATTCCCCGCTGTTAGCCCTTGCCGCCGCAAGGCCGGAAGACACCTCCGACCCTGTAATATGGGCCTGACGTCCGTCCTGCCAGCCGTCCGCCCCAGAGAGCTGCCTGCGTTCCTCCACACCTTGCCAGTGCAGCTCTCCAGTGCTCCTCCAGGGGGCCCCGTCTTCAATCCGGGCCTCTGCTGCTGTAGGCCCTGCACTCCAGGCCCGGTGCACCACAGATCCCAGCATCCGCGCTCCGCCCCCGCTGCTGGGGCCCGCCCGCTCCTCCATTCTGTCCTGCTGACAGGGCTCAGGGCGCAGGGCAGGCACATCGCCCACACGCCCCGCCGCAGCGCCGACATCCATCGCTGACCGGGCGGTAGCAGACCCTGCCTCCAGCTCCAGCAGAGGCCTGCTAACTGCCGCTGGGCCCAGCCGCACAGTAGAATTCCTCCCAGGCCGGGGCGCACTGGACTTCTTTGCTCGCGGCGCCCGGCCTGGAGGGTCCCTGGAGGGGCTTCTGCAGCGACGCTGGGCCCAGGGAGGCATGTCAGGAGAAAACCGCTGCGGCGGTTTAGACCTACGGGAGCGCCGCTCCTGCAGGGGGAAAGACCCTGCCGCCTCCAGCCTCCCGCCGATGATCCCTGCCACAGTATCCTGCAGCCAGCCAGGGGGATGATCGCCGGCCGCCGCTCTAAGCTGCTCCAGGAGCTGATCCATCGATGCCATAGCAGGTGAGGTAGGGGTACAGGGACTGTCACTACTGTCCCCAAGAGCGGGAAATGTGCCGCTCCTCCCCCCTGTTCATTGTTTTATTTTAAAAAACGGGCTCACTCTCCCCCTCCCCTCATGACACCTTGACCTCCCCACCAATCAAGTGTCATGAGGGCCTCCGCAAATGCCCCGGGGGAAAGGGGGGGACAATGCTCCGTCCCTTCTTTAGAAAAGAAGCTTTCCCATATTCCATAAGCAGTTGTTTTGTTTTATATCTAAAAATATTGTATGCTAAAAAATAAAGACACGGCGCTATGAATTACAAAAATAAAAGAAGATTATTATACGTAAGGGATGGTGCTTTATATAACAAGAGATGATACTATGCAATAATGGGCGGGTGCTATCTATAACAAGAGAGGACACTGTGTAATAATGTGTCATACATACCTTGAGAGGATGCTACATAAAGAGGAATGGCTCTGTACACAATAGAGAGTATGCTACGTAATAAGGGACGGTGCTATACATAAGAGAGGAAGCTATGTAATATATACACTCACAAAGTATATATAACCTATAGCTTTGCTGCTATAAAAGGAGAGGTGCCCAGACCTAATTCTTGAATAGGGGTCCCAAGATGTCATTGTCTGCCCCTGGGGGCATCATATTGTGTGGGGATACTGGGGAAAAGCATCACAAGAGTAGAGGGTGTATGGAGAATATACTGTGGGGGCATCATACTATAGAGTATACTATATAGGGAACTTTGATGTAATCATACAGTTTTTGTGTGTGTGTGTGTAGGGGAGGGGGGATACATCTTCATGGGTGGAGGAACTGGGTAGGTCATCACAAGTGTAAGGGTTGTGTGGATGTATGTACTGTGAGGGTATCAAACTGTGTATGGGGGAATGTACTCTGGGGCACCATGTGGGGAAAGTATTACGGGGACTCAATACGGTGTGTGGGGAAAGTACTATGGGGATTCAATACGGTGTGTGGGGAAAATACTATGGGGACTCAATACGATGTGTGGGGAAGGTACTATGGGGACTCAATACGGTGTGTAAGGAGAGCACTATGGGGACTCAAAATAGTGTGTGGGGAAAGTACTATGGGGACTCACTACGGTGTGTAAGGAGAGTACTATGGGGACTCACTACGGTGTGTAAGGAAAGTACTATGGGGACTCAATACGGTGTGTGGGGAAAGTACTATGGGGACTTAATACGGTGTGTGGGGAAGGTACTATGGGGACTCAATACGATGTGTGGGGAAGGTACTATGGGGACTCAATACGGTGTGTAAGAAGAGTACTATGGGGACTCAATACGGTGTGTGGGGAAGGTACTATGGGGACTCAATACGATGTGTGGGGAAAGTACTATGGGGACTCAATACAGTGTGTGGGGAAAGTACTATGGGGACTACACTGTGTGGGGAAAGTACTATGGGGGCATCATACTGTGTGTGTGTAATGTACCGTGGGCACTATTCTGGGTAGGGGTGTTATGGGGGCATCATACTGTGTAGGAATGTTGCTCATCTGTTCTGACTCCACGTTTTGCTCCCTTCTACTATGGCCGCCCCTTTTGTAGTAGTCCATATTGAATTTTATCATCACCCAAGTATTTTAAGACCAGCTCAGGCAGAGGCCAGGATCTTGAGTATTAAGTATGGGAGAGACGGCTTAAGGCTACTTTCACACATCAGTTTTTTTCCATCAGGTACAATCCGGAAAAAAACGGGTAAAACGGATCCGGTACCGCATCCGTTTTATCCCCATAGATTTGAATTGTTACCGGATTGTACCTGATGGCTTTGCGTTGCATCCGTTTTTTTCCGGATGCGGCAAAATTAATTAAAGCGGCGGCTGGAGGCAACGTGTCTTGCAACGTTTTTTTGTCCGGCAAAAAAAACGCATCGCGCCGGATCCGGCGCGATACGGCGTGTTTTACAATGAAAGCCTATGGACGCCGGATCCGGCGCAATGCGGTAAAAAATGGATGCGGCTGCCGGATCCGTTTTTGTAAACTGCGCATGCACCAAATTAATTAAAAAAACTGATCCATCAAAAAAACGGACAAAACGGATGCAAAAATGGATGCAAAACGGATCCAACGGATCCGGTTTTTTACGCATCCGGCATAACGGATCTGTTAAAAACCGGATCCGGTGGATACGGTTTTACATTTTTTTGCCGGATCCTTTGGATCAGGAAAAAAAAGGATTGTGCCTGAATGCAGAAACTGATGTGTGAAAGTAGTCTTAGGCTACTTTCACACATCCGGTTTGAGCCGTGCGGCTCAATCCGGCTGTGAAGCCTATGCAACGGATGCGGTGAAAACACCGCATCCTTTGCATACGTTTTTTACATGCGGCCGGTCCGGTTTTTGCCGCTTGCGGCATGCTACTGAGCATGCGCAGTGGCAAAAACTGCATGCGGCGGCCGGATGCGGTTTTTGCCGCATCGTGCCGCATCCGGCATCCATAGGGATGCATTGGGAAAAGCGCCGCATCGGCCGGATGCGGCGCGATGCGGTTTTTTTTGCCGGAGCAAAAAACGTAGCAGGGAACGTTCCATCCGGCCGCCGCATCGGCTAAATCTGCCGCATGCGGCAAAAACCGGACCGAACGCAAGCCCATGCGGCACAATGCGGCACTAATTAAGGTCTATGCAGGAAAAACGCAACCGGCAGCAAAAAAAAACGGTTGCGGTTTTCCTGCAAAGTGCCGGATTGTGCCGCATTGCAAAAGCCGGAGGTGTGAAAGTAGCCTTAGATGGCTGCTGGAGGAGCCATCGTTCAGCCAGTCTACGGTGTATTGGGGCTTTACTCTAAGGCTACTTTCACACATCCGGTTTGAGCCGTGCGGCTCAATCCGGCTGTGAAACCTATGCAACGGATGCGGTGAAAACACCGCATCCTTTGCATAAGTTGTTACATGCGGCCGGTCCGGTTTTTTCCGGTTGCAGCACGCTACTGAGCATGCGCAGTGGAAAAAACCGCATGCGGCGGCCGGATGCGGTTTTATCCGCATCGCGCCGCATCCGGCATCCATAGGCATGCATTGAAAATGCGCCGCAGCGGCCGGATGCGGCGCAATGCGGTTTTTTTGCCGGAGCAAAAAACGTTGCAGGGAACGTTCTATCCGGCCGCCGCATTTATTTATTTTGCCGCATCCGGAAAAAAACGGATGCACCGCAAAGCCATCAGGTACAATCCGGTTACAATGCAAGTCTATGGGGATAAACCGGATGCGATACCGGATCCGGTTTACCCGTTTTTTTCCGGATTGTACCTGATGGGAAAAAACTGATGTGTGAAAGTAGCCTTACAGACACACACAATTGTGCTCGTTGATGGCCGGTGGTCAGTGTGTGTATTCATGAAGGGTTAACCAGACTCCCACCAGCAATGACCCACATCTGGCAGTGATCAGGCCCGCTCTCTACCCCCAACCCTAATCCCTTCAGTGGGGAAAAGATCCTAAAACAGATCTTGGTGTTTTACAGCGACGTGTACATTAAAGGTTTCAGATTTCAGAGAAAAGTAACGCAGTCTTTTTTTTTTTATCCTGGGTTTCTGGGAATGAGAGGGGTGGAGAAGAGGAAGCTGGGAAGTGGCCTTCAGAAAAAATTAGGGCAGACATGCGGTGGAGGAGACAGGATGCTCAGTAAGTTTCTGGGGCCTATAAATACTAAATTAGTGGTGGGATTATACGCATGAATACAGTAGTATGACAGTGGTGGGCCGGGGGGGGGCAGAGACCACACTCTTCTTAGCTTACAGTAGTGTCTGATGTCTCCCGGCACGTCTTGGGGTGATTACTGTAAATGGACAACGCAAGAAAGCCTTCTTATATTTCTTCCAGGTCTGATTCCGTTATCCATGATAAAATGTGAATAGGCCGGATAATAATCTGGTCAAAGACAGGGTAATTGTCACATCATACATGTAAGTCATCTGTAAAAATCTATCCAACCACCTCCTATTTATTTTTTGGGCACATTAACCACCCCTGGGACTTATTAAGACGTGATAATAATAATTTTATTCATTTATATAGCGCTATTAATTCCACAGCACTTTACATACATTGGCAACACTGTCCCCATTGGGGCTCACAATCTAGAGTCCCTATCCTTATGTCTTTTGAGTGTGGGAGGAAACCGGAGGAAACCCACGCAAACATGGGGAGAACATACAAACTCCTTGCAGATGGTGTCCTTGGTGGGATTTGAACCCAGGACCCCAGCACTGCAAGACTGAGTGCTAACCACTGAGCCACCGTACAGTGCTAACCACTGAGCCACTGTGATACGACTCTATATGTAGTAAAACTGAAATGACAAAGAAGGAGGGGGCGCAGATGGTGTCTTATGCGATGGTACCAGAAATAATTAAATTAGGTGCACTAACCTGGTGTGCTTGTGTTACAAACACAACCACTATAACCACGTGTTGAGGAAGGCTGCTGCAGAACCCAGGAGCATAGCGTTCGAGAAGGTGGGAGAAAAGGGTTAATCCGCGCTGCCAGAAGAAGATCACTGAAGATCAATGTGGATTAAGATATTTGATTTTATTGTTCGACGCGTTTCGGAACTGTATGACTCCTTCAGGAACAAAAATCAATAATGTACATCAATACACTATTAATTTTTTTTCCTGAAGAAGGAGTCATACGGCTCCGAAACGTGTCGAACAATAAAATCAAATATCTTAATCCCCATTGATCTTTAGTGATCTTTTTCTGGCAGCGCAGATTAACCCTTTTCTTCCATCTCCTCCAATGATAAGCGTAGTTCTGCGGGTTACATCCGGTGAAGCCACTTATCCGAAATCATGTTTTAAAATGTTACTGTAATAATTTACTTCTAGGCTGTGTGCACACGGTGCGTTTTTTTATGCAGATTTAGTGTAGATTGTGGCTCAAATCTGCATTTCTATCTTCATGGGCTATAGTCAGCAGTGGGGACCGCAGGGATCTGTGCTAGGACCAATTCTTTTTAATCTCTTTATTAATGACCTTGTGGATGGGATTTATGGTAACGTGTCAGTCTTTGCTGACGACACCAAACTATGTAGGATATTAAAAACTGACCTTGATAGTATAATATTACAAAACGATCTGGATAAGATGTCAGAATGGGCAGACACTTGGCAAATGAGATGTAATGTTCAAAAATGTAAAGTAATGGACCTAGGATGGAGTAATCCTATAGCTGCATATACATTAAATAGAAGTAAACTCGGGACTACAGAACAGAAAGACTTGGGTATTCTCATTACAAATAAGCTGAGCAGCAGCCCTCAATGTCAGGCAGCAGCTGCTAAAGCAAACAAGATTTTAGGATGTATAAAAAGAGAGATTAGATCCCGTGATCCCAACATATTGTTACTCCTCTATAAATCACTTGTAAGGTCACATTTAAAATATGGGATCCAGTTTTGGGCTCCACATTTTAAAAAGGATATTAAGAAGATAGAGTCAGTTCAAAAGTGGGTAACTAGACTACTACAAGGAATGGAAGGTATCACATATGATGAGAGGTTGAAAAAGTTGGATTTGTTTAGCTTAGAAAAAAAGACCTCTGAGATCTCATTTATATGTATAAATACATGTGTGGTCAATATAAAGGACTGGCACATGACTTATGTCTTCCAGAGACAATACTAAGGACCAGGAGGCATTCACTGCGGGTGGAAGAAAAGCGATTCCGGCAGTTAAATAGAAAAGGGTTCTTTACAGTTAGAGCAGCTAAGTAGGAAAGGGTTCTTTACAGTTAGAGCAGCTAAGTAGGAAAGGGTTCTTTACAGTTAGAGCAGTCAGATTGTGGAATGTCCTACCATAAGAGGTAGTAAGGGCAGATACTATAACAGCTTTTAAAAAAGGGCTGGATTATTTCGTCAGTATATACAACATTGCCGATTATAAATGGCTTAATGACAAAATGTATAATTGGTAGAGGAGGGGTGAACTAGATGGGCCGAAGTCTTTTTTCAACCTATGTAACTATCTTTGTCTAACAGCAGCAGCCGGAGCGGAGCTGTTATCCCTGCTGTTAACCATTGAGATGCTGCTGTGCACCTCTGACAACAATATTTAAATGGAGTGCTCAGCAGCTCCCATCATCATCCACGGGTACTAATGGGCTGCCATAGCAGCTAGGAATGTGCTGAAGACCCCCCCCCCCATGATTCTTAGCTCAGTACTTCTATGAAGCCCAGTCACAGGCTGAGCATCATAGGAGACAGCAATTTACACTATACACTGCAATACTTTGTTATTGCACTATATAAAACAAGCAATAAGATGATTGTAGATTCAAGTTCCATAAATGGACTAAAAATACAGTAAAAAATAAGTTTTCAAAAATATTCAAATATTTTCTTTTAGAATCCCATATTAAAAATCAAGAAATAAAAAAAAGTAAAAGTCTGATTTATCCAAATATTAAATTAATTAATGCTGATGTTGTGGGAACTTTTCTACAAGTGAACTGTACTGTTTTCTAACTATGTGACCCATTGCCAATAATTTTTGTGATATTTTTCTAGATTATTTTTATTTATTTTTTTAATTTCCATTAATCATAATGACATATCTAATTTTATGTTCTTTATGACTATTTATTAGGTTTGGAATGTAAACTTTTTTTCCATGTCATAATTATTACTACATATCCTGTGAGTAACGCACACCATTGAGTCACCAGAATATCAGCGACTTATAAAACACCCCTCACTTTATGGTCATGTGTCTTTGTGTCTAAAAGGAGAGAAAATGTGACCTATGTAACCACTTCCCCAAGATATCTGAATCCAGGAGCATCTGCTTATGGTTAGTATCAAGACACAACTTTCTTACTTCATATTTTGTATACTTTGTCACTTTTTCCTCTGTGTTACTAGCCTGGAACTTCCACAAGAATCTTAAAGATAACCTGGACATGGGCCAGGTTTTTGGGCATAAGGAGCTGAGCAGATTGATATATAGGTTGGTGGGCAAAGATTTAGAATTAATGGTATTTTTTTAATTGAATTGACTGGAGTGACTATTCTCAGTAGTCCAGTGGGTGGATCTAATATTAGGACCGCCCACTGGACTCTGCAGCTGAGAGTCAAGATCTCACTGGATGAATTCCAAGTTATACTGAATCTTAATTCCACAAACCTATATATAAATCTGCTCAGCTTGTTCTGCTCTAGAATATTCTACTGGAAGATCAGACATCATGTCTAATGTGATATAGGTTTCCATTAAAGAATATAGTTTGTTTTATGCCTTATTACAATTAGGACTAACATTTCCATCGCCATGTATATGTCAACCACTTGTGTCCTAGGAGTATGAAAGCTCAGAAATGTGTATTCAGAAAATTATCTATTGTTTAAATCAGGTTATTGTTGTTAAATGCATTTTTTTGCTAATGTTTTTTGATATAATGATTAGGAATGAGCAGACCCGTGTCAGTTAAAAATTTGGTTCGGTACCTGAACTTGACCCCGGACACAGAACCCCATATAAGTCAATGGGGACCTGAAGTTTTGGGCTGTAAAATGGTCATCACGAGGGCTAGGGGGCTGCAAAAGGAAGCAAAATGGGTGTAAGTGATGTCACAGCTCACCTCCTCCCCCTCCTGTTCAATGACTGATAACACCTCTATATACAGTAGATAACACGGGATCCACCATTCATAATAGATGATGTCACAGCTCACCTCCTCCCCTCCTGTTGAATGACTGATAACAAGTCTATATACAGTAGATAACACAGGATCTACCATTCATAATAGATGATGTCACAGCTCACCTCCTCCCCCTCCTGTTCAATGACTGATAACAAGTCTATATACAGTAGATAACATAGGATCCAGCATTCATAATAGATGATGTTACAGCTCATCTCCTCCCCTCCTGTACAATGACTTATAACAAGTTTATATACAGTAGATAACACAGGATCCACCATTTACAATAGGTACTGTCACAGCTCACCTCCTCCCCCTCCTGTTCAATAATTGATAACTCCTCTTTATACAGTAGATAACACAGGATCCACCATTTACAATAGATGATGTCATAGCTCACCTCCTCCCCCTCCTGTTCAATGATTGATAACAAGTATATATACATTAGATAACATAGGATCCACCATTCATAATAGCTGTCCCAGCTCCCCTCCTCCCCTCCTGTACAATGACTTATAACAAGCCTATATACAGTAGATTACACAGGATCCACCATTTATAATAGGTTATGTCACAGCTTACCTCCTCCTCTACAATGAATGATAACACCTCTACTGTATATACAGTAGATAACACAGGATCCACCATTCACAATATGTGATATCACAGCTCACCTCCCCCTCCTGTACAATGACTGATAAGCCTTCTATATACAGTAGATAACACAAGATCCACCATTTACAATAAGGGATGTCAAAGCTCATCTCCTTACCCTATCTTCACGATCATCTTAACCCTTCTATACGAGACCCCTATACAAAAAAATGCTTCAACACAAAAGATGCTTCAATACAACAAATAGGGTCTGGCTCAGTTTATTGCTGCTAATGTACATGTGCATTTTCTGAAAGAACAGGAAGTCTGAATAGTTTCCAGTGTAGTTAGAATTATATTCTTTTTTCTAATACAGATCAAGAAAAAAAAAGCATTACCAAATTAAATAAAAAATAAGTTTTGCATAAATGGTAGGGAAATATTTTGTGACATATTTAGTTTAAATACCTCATTCCGATTCTGTAAAGTGTCACATAGTAGCGCACAAAATCTAAATTGCAGACCCTTATCTGTCTTCAAAGCTGTAGCTTGAAACTATGAGGTCCAGTTTGCAAAAAAAATCAGTATGTATCGATATATATATATATATATATATATATATATATATATATATATATATACACCTCGATATGCTATAAATGTCCCTTTAAGGCGGATGTATATGATGTAAGCTAGTTCTGATTGTTAATTGAAGGGTATGTCCACATACATCAGATTTTAATTAATTGAATATTTCCGGGACAGACATCTAGGGCTGTTTCCTTATTTATAGTGTTGTTATGCTCTGGTTGTTCCAAAGACCCGCAGCAGATACGCTCCTATTGGGATTCAATGGGACTAATACTTGGTCCTTCCAATAAAATTCCTTGGTCCATTCAATTATCACTTTTTTTTTGTTTTCTGATGCATGTGAACTAAGAGTTACAGAAGCTATATTCAGATGCATAGTGTGGATTTCACAGTAATTTAAAGGGAACTTGTCACCAGGTCCAAACTGTCAAGTATGTGCTCTGATTTTATTCCCACTGCTCCCCTAAGTAATATTTTTATTTATTTTTTTATTTTTAAACCGCTATTCGATCCAAGATTCTTGTCTTTACCAAGTGGTCGGTGCTCACGGATTCCTCTGGGGCGTGTCTTTAGGCTGCTCTGCAAAATTACCACCTCTTGCTAAGGACCTTAAAAATTATCACCCAAAAAAAAAGAAAAAAAGAAAAAATGTAACACTCAGAGAAACAGCAGGAATAAAATAAGTGAAAAACTGTCCACTTTTGACCTGGTGACAGGTTGTATTTTAGAGTGGAATTAACTGTGATATCCACCATACGTGAACATGGCCTAAGTTTAGATTTAGGTGTAAAATTTAGAATGATTTTTCTTTTTAGAATTTTGATTTTTTGTAAGATCAGGTTTAGGCCTCTTTCACACATTCGTGAAAAACTACGCATGTTTTTCATGGACGTGTCAGAGGTGCGTTTTGCCCTCCGTAAGCCGTGTTTATGGCCTACGTGTGTTCTCCGTGTGTTATCCGTGAAAACACACGGAGAATGGGAACTTTATGCTCACCTGTCCCTGGCGTCGCTGTCCGTGGGGCTGATCTTTGGTCTCCTGTCCTGCCGTCTCCCCGCTGCTGCAGCTTCCGGCCGCAGTGAAGTGAATATTCAATGAGCATAATGAGCGGCGGTCGGAAGCAAGTGACAGCAGCGGCAGAGACAGGAGGGCTGGAGAAGGTGAGTAAAGTTTTTTTTTTTTATTTTCTCAAACACGTGTGTTTTCTCCGGCACGTGACATACGGAACACCTCCGTGTGGTCCGTTTGCATTCCGTGTGACACCCGTGATGCCGGAGAAAAATGGACATGTTGACGTGTGGAGCACACGGACACACATATGCTCCACACGTACACACGGTTCATGGCAGAAGACGCACGTGAGCGCAGACCCATTGATTTTAATGGGTCTACGTGTGTCCGCGTCTCCGGTACATGAGGAAAAGGACCAAACACGTACCGGAGACAAGGACGTGTGAAAGAGGCCTTAAAGAAGAGATTCCATTGCCTCCTCAAAATACTCAACACTATATTCCCATATTCTCTCCTAGATTGAATGGTACCATCTCCTAATTATCGCATTTCTTAGAAGATCTTTAAGGATTTGGTAAAGAAGTAAAACGAGATATGGCATCTTCAAAATTACCAGTGGTGGTGTTGCTTGGGATTTTCTTGGTTGTTAAAAGTCAGAACCTTATTAAAAACTCCAAGGAAGTAAATTTGGAAGGACGTCTCTTCATCAGTGAAGTCAACCCAGATAATCCGGGGCATGATACTGCGGAATTTATTGAACTCCGTCACACCGGCGAACAAAATGTCTCTCTCGATGGTTTTACACTGGTTCTCTATAACGGCAAAACGAACACAGCCTATAAAGTCCTCGACTTAACCGGACACTACACTGATAAAAAAGGATTCTTCCTAATTGGGTCTGCAAGTGTTAAACCGATTCCCACAATTATCTTGCCACCTAACACCATTCAGAACGGACCGGATGCCATAGCTCTTTATTTCGGAAAGGGACCTTACGTCAATGCGATGGATATAACCCGTGAGGGGTTGGTGGATGCCCTGGTACACAAGACAAAGAGCACGGACCAAGCTGATGACCTTCTCGATGTCCTCACACCAGGAATGGAAGCCTTCTTGGAGGATGTTAATTTTCAGATCTCAGATGAGTCCATTGGGAGGTGTTTGGACATAAATGGCCAGTTGACCTTCCAGTTGACGCATCCGTCACCGGGCAGTGAGAATCACTGCAGCATGTCTTTAGTCATGCTGAATGAAGTTTCATCTCCTTATGCGGAGGATTTATACGTGGAAATCCATGGGCCACCATCAACCCTTCTCTATGGTCTGACCCTGGCATTTATTAGTGCGATGGATCAACTAGTGTATTACGCTGCAGAAATTAGAGGTCAGACTGACACCAATGGGTTGTTTTTGCTCGTGAGTGAAAAGCATGATAATCGAGGTAAGCAAAATTTACCATTACGTTTTTATTTTGCATGGATTAGATATGACTACCATGTGGGGTGGTAATATATTTTTGGAGACTTTGTAGACATTTTGGTTATTATTTCTCTGCCTACATATGCATTGTATGGATCCATACAAGGGTGTCCACCAACAAAGACTGGATGCAACAGATAGTTGACTTGTTCTACAACCACTGGGATCGGAGCAAACTCTGATCCTGGTCATTTAACCCAGTAGCTAGTATCTTAACTTGAAGATCTTGAGCTCCAATGCAAAATTTACAACACCCCCGAAGTCACAGGTGTCTTTGATAGCATTGGTCTTTTCATATGGGCCCAAACAGTTCCTTTGTTCCAGTGCCAGGGTCCACATCCACTATAGTTACCCCATACCTCCCAACTCTAAAGGACAAAAAGAGGGGTGCACATTTTTCTACCGTTTAGCCACACCAATAAGCCTGCCTACGTTTTGTGTGCCCACTGAAAAATAGTGGAGCTCCTTAGCATTCCCATACAGTTTGATACCCTCTTTATGACCCTTATGCATTATTATACACAGTTTGATACCCCAATGCCCCCCACACATAATAATTCCCATATAGTGCCCTCAATACACATTATTATGACCCCCAACAGGCATCCACCACAATATGTTGCCTCCATAGCCTTCCCCATGATACGGTATGTTGTCACCACAGTCACCACACAATATGTTACCCACAATATGTTGCCTCCATAGCCTTCCCCATAATATGTTGTCACCACAGCCACCACAAAATATGTTACCCCCACAGCCTACCTCAATATATTGTTCCCACAGTCATCCTTCCACACAAAGTAGGATGCCCTTACATTACCCACTTTCCTCATAGTATGGTCTCCCTCCAATTATGCTCCATTGCCAAATGAATGGTGGAGCAGGGAGTTGGAAGCTCCCAGCTCCACCATCATTTTCAACTATATAGGTGTTATAGGTACAGTTTAAACTGGGACATGCGACCGTCCAGCATTGTCCCACTGGATTCGGTTTGGTTGGGTGACACAGTTACACCTCAGCCAACACAGTAGGAGCAACCACATTATCTATACATTTAGGCAGAGGAAAGTGGGCAAACTCTGTTAGGTTGCTTTCACACTGCGCTCCTCTCCCCGTTCAGTGGTCCTGTCAGGCCTTCCGTCCGTACCCCTTGCAAAACGGGTTTAGGACGTTAGCGCCGACGGGGCCACTGAACAGGGAGAGGAACGCAATGTGACAACGGCCTCTGGCATCACTACAAAGCAATGCAACTCCAGGGTGCCAATGGGTTGCTATGGCAGCCAGAGGCCTAACAATGGTCTTCAGGCCTGTCATGTATTGAAGCCTATTCAACCCTGCATAATATGCTGAAGTACATAAGTAATATAGTGTATTATGCAGTTATAGGATCAAATCATGTTCAAATCCTCTTGTGGAACGGAAAGATATGAAAAAGGTTTTGACGAGTGAAAAAAATCCCAACTAAAAACTCAGAAAAAAATGGAGTGTTAAGTAAAGTGGTTTATTGAGTTGTCAGAACTACTCGACAGACATAGATCATTGGATTTATGGATTTTCAGAAAATCAGAAAGCAAATTCACAAATGAACCATGGATGGGTTCCTATTCCTATCCTTAGATATAGACCTATGTGAATCAAAAAACAAAGGGGCACTCCAAATTGTGGTGCCCAGATCCTAGGATGGACTCCACAATAAAAGAAAGCATGAAGATCGGCACCCGCGTCAAATTAGCTTCTTTCTTTGCCTTATTTATTCCATTTCCAAAAAAGTACAATGTACAATGTGACGCGTTTCGGTCAAAAAGTGCAGATCTTTCTCAATCCATGTAGATATAGACCTATGTGATGTGGACTGTAGGGGGGATTATTTTTGTTCCTTCTTGTGTCATCTGTACCATTTCATTCCCTGATATCCAGCTCAGCACACGCTGCCTGACAACGCCCGTGTGCTCATCAAGGGCGGCGGAGCCGTCGCGTTGTATATGGGGAAGAGCAGTGAGATTTTGCAGAATAAACGATACACTACAAGCGGATTGATCAATGCTCTGGTGTACGGTGACTATGAGGACATGGCGGCTCATCCCCTTCAGGATCTAACCATAGGCAATAATATCATTTATTGGCATACATGGTAAGTGGGAAAACACCGGTGCATACTAATAAACATTATTAGATTTGTATTACTATTCTATTCACTTTAAAGTCAATCTGTCACCTGCCATAAATATGTAATTTTGTTTACCGGGTGTAAATGGCGCTATACTCCCTAATCTGGCGTTGTTTTTCTTTTGTTCCCACGCCTCTCAATTCCTGAGATATAGCGCCGTCTTTATGCAAATAGTCAATTTAGCCAATGGGGCGTGTCATAGAGATGGTGCTCACAGAGAAAAGCTGATAGCCACGCCCACTTAGCTTTAAAAAATTACTAGATTTATACACTCAGGGAAGAGGAAGACATATCTTGGGAACAAATTGAAGATGACCACGGCACTTCTGGGTGCAAGGTGCCTAAGGTGCATAAGGTTCCCTTTATGTAAATAAAGTCATTTTAGCCAATGGGGCGTGTCCTATAGATAACGCTCACAGAGAAAGTTGATAACCATGCCCACTTAGCTAAAAAATATTAGATTTATACACTCAGGGAAGAGAAGGCCATATTTCTGGAACAAATCGAAGATGACCATGGCACTTCCGTGTGCAAGGTGCCTAAGGTGCGTAAGGTTCCCTTTATGTAAATAAAGTAATTTTAGCCAATAGGGCATGTCCTAGAGATGACGCTCACAGAGAAAAGTTGATAACCAAGCCCACTTAGCAAACAAAAATTAGAAAATGCTAGATTTATACACTCAGGGAAGAGGAAGCCATACCTCGGGAACAAATTGAAGATGACCATGGCATTTCCATGCGCAAGCTGCCTAAGGTGCGTAACGTTCCCTTTATGTAAATAAAGTCATTTTATCCAATGGGGCGTGTCCTAGAGATGACGCTGACAGAGAAAAGTTGAGAACCATGGCCACTTAGTTAAAAAATACTAGATTTATACACTCAGGGAAGAGGAGGATATATCTTGGTAACAAATTGAAGATGACCACAGCACTTCCATGCGCAAGGTGTGTAAATAAAGTCATTTTAGCCAATGGGGCGTGTCCTATAGATAATGCTCACAAAGAAAAGTTTAGAATCACGCCCATTTAGCTAAAAAAATACTTAATTTATATACTCAGGGAAGAGAAGGCCATATCTCTGGAACAAATCGAAGATGACCACGGCACTTCCGGGTGCAAGGTGCCTAAGGTTCCCTTTATGTAAATAAAGTCATTTTATCCAATAGGGCGTGTCCTAGAGATGGCACTCACAGAGAAAAGTTGATATCCACGCCCACTTAGAAAAAAATAAATAATTGCTAGATTTATACACTCAGGGAAGAGGAGGCCATACCTCGGGAACAAATTGAAGATGACCATGGCACTTCCATGCGCAAGGTGCCTAAGGTGCGTAAGGTTCCCTTTATGTAAATAAAGTCATTTTAGCCAATGGGGCGTGTCCTAGAGATGACGCTGACAGAGAAAAGTTGAGAACCATGGCCACTTAGTTAAAAAATACTAGATTTATACACTCAGGGAAGAGGAGGATATATCTTGGTAACAAATTGAAGATGACCACAGCACTTCCATGCGCAAGGTGTGTAAATAAAGTCATTTTAGCCAATGGGGCGTGTCCTATAGATAATGCTCACAAAGAAAAGTTTAGAATCACGCCCATTTAGCTAAAAAAATACTTAATTTATATACTCAGGGAAGAGAAGGCCATATCTCTGGAACAAATCGAAGATGACCACGGCACTTCCGGGTGCAAGGTGCCTAAGGTTCCCTTTATGTAAATAAAGTCATTTTATCCAATAGGGCGTGTCCTAGAGATGGCACTCACAGAGAAAAGTTGATATCCACGCCCACTTAGAAAAAAATAAATAATTGCTAGATTTATACACTCAGGGAAGAGGAGGCCATACCTCGGGAACAAATTGAAGATGACCATGGCACTTCCATGCGCAAGGTGCCTAAGGTGCGTAAGGTTCCCTTTATGTAAATAAAGTCATTTTAGCCAATCGGGTGTATCCTAGAGATGACGCTCAGAGAAAAGTTGAGAACCATGGCCACTTAGCTAAAAAATACTATATTTATACACTCAGGGAAGAGGAGGCCATATCTTAGGAACAAATCGAAGATGACCACGGCCCTTCCATGCGTATGGTGCCTAAGTAGGGTCCAATCCAATCCAATGATCAGTAATGTTAAGACACTTGGCGTTCAAATGGTAGACGGAAAGTGTTTCTTTTAATGATGAAAAGAAAGCTATAATAAGCACAACGTTTCGGTCCACCTTGGACCGTCCTCAGTGGGCGGATTACAATGCTAATAAGGCATTAGGAGAGCAGTCTGTGATATCCGCCATAGTGGGGGAGAGAGGCGGAGAGTCAGTTTAGCCTTAGCGGAAAAGATGCAATTTTATTTCCGGGGGGCATAACTTGGAATGGAGGGGCACAGAAGAAAAACTAAAAACTGTTCCAGAACCAGTGGATTTTGAGCAATTGAAGGATGTGCTCAGTATAAATGAAAAAAATCCAGTGAATTGTCCTCTTTAATAATATAGATGGCGATATGTACAGATCATCCTGGGTAATGCATTGTTTTTATTCTCCACCTTTAGGGATGTGAACATTTCGGCCAGCCTATGCAGGGAGGATGAGGACACCCTTTTTATCCTCGGAGGGAGCACTCCAGGGCTGCCAAATATTTGTCCCCAAGGTTCGGCCTACCACAGTCTGAGGCTTTGCTTTGAGATAACTGCAGGTAACAAAAGTCCACATAAATTCTCATTGACCCTATATATGACTGACTGTGGCTGAGCTGTAATACCAGACACGGCCCATGGACAAGGGTGGCGCTATTGTATTATGTTAATAAGACTATTCCTACTACTCTTATATTAATGGACTTGGTGCTGGTTTTTTATCCCTGTTATCTTAATGCAGATTGCTCTGAATGGGAGGGAGACCAGATCTCCTCTAAGGTTCTGAACGCGGTGGTCAGGTCCTGGCAGTCTCTCTGCAAATGTCACGTATCTTCAAGCATTTTTACAGGTGAGTTGGGACCATTGGATCATGGGACTGTAATAAATAGGTCAGCCAGGACTGTAATGACAAATACAGTCATGGCCGAAAGTGTTGGCACCCTTAAAATTGTTCCAGAAAAATGAAGTATTTCTCCAAGAATATTATTGCAATTACACAGTTTTAGTTATACACATGTTTATTTCCTTTGGTTGTATTAGAACAACATAAAAAATACAGAAAGAAGGCAAATTGGACCAAAACCCCAAAATGGGCCGGACAAAATTGTTGTCCCCCTCAACTTAATATTTGGTTGCACAGATTTGGAATAAGTAACTGCAATCAATCGCTTCATATAACAAGCTTCTTACTCCTCTCACCTGGAATTTTGGATTCTTCTTTATAAACTGTTCTAGGTCTCTCATATTTGAAGGCATCTTCTCTTCCCTTCTCCCAACAGCAATTTTAAGATCTCTCCACAAGTTTCAATGGGATTTAGATCCGTAGTCCCTGCTGCCACTTCAGAACTCTCCAGTGCTTTGTTTCCATCCATTTCTGGGGGTTTCTTGAAGTGTTTGGGGTCTTTGTCCTGCTGGAAGACACATGACGTAGGACGTAAACCCAGAATCTGACACTGGGTACTACTTTGAGACCCAAAATCCTTGGTAGTCTTCAGATTTCATGATGTCTTGCACACAGTCATGGCGTCCAGTTCCAGACGCAGCAAAACAACCACAAAAACATCTCTGACCTCCACCATGCTTGACTGTAGGTCCTGTGTTCTTTTCTTTGCAGGCCTCATTCTGTTTTCGGAAAACAGTAGAATGATGTGCTTTATCAAAAACTCTATCTCAGTCTCATCTGTCCACAAGACACTTTCCCAGAAGGATTTTAGTTACTCACGTACATTTTGGTAACTGTAGTGTAGCTTTTTATGCCTCTGTGTCAGCAATGGGGTCCTCCTGGGTCTCCTCCATAGTGTTTAATTTCATTCAAATGGGGGCGAATAGTTTGTGCTGACACTAATGCCCCCTGATCCTGCAGGATGGCTTGTATTTCTTTGGAAATAGATTGAGGCTGCTTATCCACCATCCGGACGTTTCTGTGTTGCAACCTTTCATCAATTTTTCTCTGCCGTTCACGTCCCGGGAGATTAGCTATTGTGCTATGGGTTGTGAACTTCTTGATTGACTGTGGGTAAAGCAACATCAAGATCTCTGGAGATGGACTTGTAACCTTGAGATTATTGACATTTTTCAACAATTTTGGTTCTCAAGTCCTCAGACAGTTCTCTTCTCCTCTTTTTGTTCTCCATGCTTAAAGCGGGCTTTACACGCTACTATTTTGCTACAGCGATCTCGTTGGGGTCACGAAATTTGTGACGCACATCCGGCCGCTGTAGCGATCTCGTAGTGTGTGACTCCAAGGAGCAATTTTGGATCGTTGCAAAAACGTGCAAAATCGCTCCTCGTTGACATGGGGGTCCGCTCCCAATTATCGATACTGTCGCTTTGCCGTTGTTGTTCCTCGTTCCTGCAGCAGCACACATCGCTGTGTGTGACCCCCGTAGGAACGAGGAACATCTCCTTATCTGCCGCCGGCCACAATGCGGAAGGAAGGAGATGGGCGGGATGTTCGTCCCGCTCATCTCTGCCCCTCCGCTTTCATTGGGCGGCCGCTTAGTGACATCGATGTGACGCCGAATGGACCGCCCCCTTAGAAAGGAGGCGGTACGCCGGTCACAGCGACGTCGCTATGCAGGTATGTGTGACGCGGGTGCGCGATTTTGTGCGCGATGGGCAGCGATATGCCCGTTTCGCACAAACGATGGGGGCGGGTCGCATACTAGCGATATCGGTACTGATATCGTAGCATGCAAAGCCACCCTAAGGCCCTGTCACACATAGAGATAAATCTGTGGTTGCAGTGAAATTGTGGACAATCAGTGCCAGGTTTGTGGCTGTGTACAAATGGGACAATATGTCCATGATTTGACTGCAACCACAGATCTGCCAAAGATTTATCTCTGTGTGTGACGGGGCCTTTAGTGTGGCAAAAAGACGCACAAAGCAAAAATTTAGTCAACTTTTTTATCTGGTTTCTGGTGTGATTTTCATATTGCCCAAACCTGTTAATTGTCACAGGTGAGTTCGAACGAACATCACGTGCTTGGAACAAAGGGCGGCTTTGCACGTTGCGACATCGCACGTGCGATGTCGGTGGGGTCAAATCGAATGTGACGCACACATGGCGTCACTTTCGACATCGTACTGTGTAAATCCTAGATGATACGATGAACGAGCGCAAAAACGTCGTTATCGTATCATCGTTGCATTCACCGACATTTCCATAATGCCGGTGCCGCGACAGGTACGATGTTGTTCCTCGTTCCTGCGGCAGCACACATTGCTGTGTATGAAGCTGCAGGAGCGAGGAACATCTCCTTACCTGCCGCCGGCGGCTATGCGGAAGGACGGAGGTGGGCGGGATGTTTACATCCTGCTCATCTCCGCCCCTCTGCCGCTATTGGCCACCTGCCGTGTGACGTCGCTATGACGCCGCACGACCCGCCCCCTTAGGAAGGAGGCGGGTTGCCGGCCAGAGCGACGATTGCAGGGCAGGTGAGTGCATGTGAAGCTGGCGTAGCGATAATTTTCGCTACGCCAGCTATCCCACGATATCGTACCTGCGACGGGGGCGGGGACTATCGCGTGCGACATCGCAGCATCGGCTTGCGATGTCGCAACGTGCAAAGCCCGCCAAAGTTGTTTACCCACAATTTTGGAAAAGTGCCAACAATTTTGTCCGTCCAATTTTTAGGGTTTCGTGTGAAATGATGTCCAAGTTCCCTTTTTTCATCTGTTATAAGGAATAGAGTAAAGGGGATTGCTATTTTGGCAATTACCACATTTCCGCAAGATAGCCACCACCTCTGCCTATACATAATACAGCGGTCTGGTGTCTAATTGTAGTTCTGGGAAATGGAGAACAGGGGCCGCACTAACTCTGTTTTCTGTATTTGTATAGATGCCAACCTCACATGCCAGTCACACCAGCTTACTCTTCATGTGAGACCCAACGCTACATTGTCTCCTCAAAATGTCGAATTAGATGTCGTCCTGCCCTTTCTATTGACGGGGAGAGTTATAACTGTACAGAACAAGAATGCCACCTTCGCCGTCTGCCCACATCCGAGTAACGTGCCAATGCCACCTTCAGGTAATTGACGTTGTAAACAATGTACAATACTGCACTGTACTGCACAAATATACCGCAATAAATGTCTCCCCAATATTCAGTGTTACGAATTATATTGCAAGGAAGCTTTGCCCGCCAGCACTAAACAATGCTAGATCGGAGCCTCATATGCACATATTGCTAATCACAGCCTCAGGTAAATCTGTTAGAGACAGAATAAGGACAAAGTCCGAAACGAGTCCTCTTTTTCATACCTGCATATGATGGATTTGTTAATAGAATGATATAAAGGTTTTTCAATTTTTTACTAACTTTTTGGACTTGATTGCTGGATCTAAAGGGTACTTTACATGCTGCGACATCGCTAGCGATCCCATTAGCGATGTGAGATTCTAGATCGCAAATGCGATCTTTTGAGAGCGCACATAGGTCATTTAACGCATGTGCGATCTCGAAAGATCGCACTTGTGATCTAGAATTTCACATCGCTAACGAGATCTCTAGCGATGTCGCAGCATTACCTTATGAAATCATTGAGTTGTATTGAAGTATTTACATAGCAGGCTCTTATAAGTGTAAAGGTCATTGTAGAGGGAGGGGAGGGAGGTGAGCTGTGACATCTCCTATATTGGATGATGAATTCAGTGTTAGCTACTGTATATAGAGGTGTTATCAGTCATTGTACAGGAGGGGGGAGGTGAGCTGTGGTATCTCCTATACTAGATGGTGAATTCAGTGTTAGCTACTGTATATAGAGGTGTTAGCAGTCATTGTACAGGAGGGGGAGGAGGTGAGCTGTGACATCACCTAATGTAGATGGTGGATACAGTTTTATCAGTTGTATTTAGTGGTGTTATCAGTCATTGTACAAGAGGAGGAGGCGGTGAGCTGTGACATCACATATTGCTAATGGTGGATCCTGTTATCTACTGTATATAAAGGTGTTAATAGTCATTGTACAGGAGGAGGAAGTGAGCTGTGACACCACCTATTTAAATGTTGGATCCTGTGATCTACTGTATATAGAGGTTATCAGCCATTGTACAGGAGGAGGAGAAGGTGAGCTGTGACATCACCTATTGGAAATGGTAGATCCTGTGTTATCTACTATATCTAGAGGAGTTATCAGCCATTGTACAGGAGGGGAAGGAGGTGAGCTGTGACATCAACTATTGTGAATGGTGAATCCTGTGTTATCTACTGTGTATAGATGTGTTATCATTCATTGTACAGGAGGAGGAGTAGGTGAGCTGTGACATCACCTATTGTGAATGGTAGATCCTGTGTTATCTACTGTGTATAGATGTGTTATTATTCATTGTACAGGAGGAGGAAGTGAGCTGTGACATCACATATTATAAATGTTGGATCCTGGTATCTACTGTATATAGAGGTTATCAGCCATTGTACAGGAGGAGGAGAAGGTGAGCTGTGACATCACCTATTGTGAATGGTAGATCCTCTGTTATCTGCTATATCTAGAGGAGTTATCAGCCATTGTACAGGAGGGGAAGGAGGTGAGCTGTGACATCAACTATTGTGAATGGTGGATCCTGTGTTATCTACTGTGTATAGATGTGTTATCATTCATTGTACAGGAGGAGGAAGTGAGCTGTGACATCACATATTATAAATGTTGGATCCTGGTATCTACTGTATATAGAGGTTATCAGTCATTGTACAGGAGGAGGAGAAGGCGAGCTGTGACATCACCTATTGTGAATGGTAGACCCTGTGTTATCTACTGTGTATAGATGTGTTATTATTCATTGTACAGGAGGAGGAAGTGAGCTGTGACATCACATATTATAAATGTTGGATCCTGGTATCTACTGTATATAGAGGTTATCAGTCATTGTACAGGAGGAGGAGAAGGTGAGCTGTGACATCAACTATTGTGAATGGTAGACCCTGTGTTATCTACTATATCTAGAGGAGTTATCAGCCATTGCACAGGAGGGGAAGGAGGTGAGCTGTGACATCAACTATTGTGAATAGTGGATCCTGTGTTAACTAATGTATATAGAGGTTGTAGGGATCGGCTCACTCGGCAATGATTGAGGTAGGCATGGGTGGTAGCTTTAAACAAAACGTCTAGGCTGCTTCATTAAAACTCTATAGAGCAAGATACAAAATATGAAAATAAACTGCCTTTCTTTGTAGAAAAACAGGATACACAGTCCTAATAAAGGCACCACAGTGATAATCCAGCACACAATACAACTATGGAGATTTCACCCAGGAGGACTTCTTACCTCCACACACATACAGCTAATGACTTCACCTGAACTTTCTTATGTTCACCATACCACGCCCCGCAGTGGGGATATATGAGCAGCCAGTCCCACCCATCTCTCTGACTGCTCATAAACCTGGCCATTGTCAGCCCTATTAACTCTCTCATTACTATACGTATTGGCACTAGCTTCCAGGCTTACATCACAGAGGATAACCACCTCTGTGATACATAACTCCGCTCTATGACATGTCCAGCATCCATCTTATAAGGTGTTATCAGTCCTTGTACAGGAGGAGGAGGTGAGCTGTGTCATCACCTATTGTGAATGGTGGATCCTGTGTTATCTACTGAATATAGAGGTGATATCAGTCATTGTACAGGAGGAGGAGGTGAGCTGTGACATCACATATTGCTAATGGTGGATCCTGTTATCTACTGTATATAAAGGTGTTATTAGTCCTTGTACAGGAGGAGCACGTGAGCTGTGAGATCACATATTGCTAATCGTGGATCCTGTTATCTACTATATAAAGGTGTTATTAGTTCTTGTACAGGAGGAGCAGGTGAGCTGTGACATCACATTGCTAATGGTGGATCCTGTTATCTACTGTATATAAAGGTGTTATTAGTCCTTGTACAGGAGGAGCAGGTGAGCTGTGACATCACATATTGCTAATGGTGGATCCTGTTATCTACTGTATATAAAAGTGTTATTAGTAATTATACAGGAGAAGAAGGTGAGCTGTGACATCACATATTGCTAATGGTGGATCCTGTTATCTACTGTATATAAAGGTGTTATTAGTCCTTGTACAGGAGGAGCAGGTGAGCTGTGACATCACATATTGCTAATGGTGGATCCTGTTATCTACTGTATATCAAGGTGTTATTAGTAATTATACAGGAGAAGGTGAGCTGTGACATCACATATTGCTAATGGTGGATCCTGTTATCTACTGTATATAAAGGTGTTATTAGTCCTTGTACAGGAGGAGCAGGTGAGCTGTGACATCACATATTGCTAATGGTGGATCCTGTTATCTACTGTATATAAAGGTATTATTAGTAATTATACAGGAGAAGCAGGTGAGCTGTGACATCACATATTGCTAATGGTGAATCCTGTTATCTACTGTATATAAAGGTGTTATTAGTCCTTGTACAGGAGGAGCAGGTGAGCTGTGACATCACATATTGCTAATGGTGGATCCTGTTATCTACTGTATATCAAGGTGTTATTAGTAATTATACAGGAGAAGAAGGTGAGCTGTGACATCACATATTGCTAATGGTGGATCCTGTTATCTACTGTATATAAAGGTGTGATTAGTCCTTGTACAGGAGGAGCAGGTGAGCTGTGACATCACATATTGCTAATGGTGGATCCTGTTATCTACTGTATATAAAGGTATTATTAGTAATTATACAGGAGAAGCAGGTGAGCTGTGACATCACATATTGCTAATGGTGAATCCTGTTATCTACTGTATATAAAGGTGTTATTAGTCCTTGTACAGGAGGAGCAGGTGAGCTGTGACATCACATATTGCTAATGGTGGATCCTGTTATCTACTGTATATAAAGGTATTATTAGTAATTATACAGGAGAAGCAGGTGAGCTGTGACATCACATATTGCTAATGGTGAATCCTGTTATCTACTGTATATAAAGGTGTTATTAGTCCTTGTACAGGAGGAGCAGGTGAGCTGTGACATCACATATTGCTAATGGTGGATCCTGTTATCTACTGTATATCAAGGTGTTATTAGTAATTATACAGGAGAAGAAGGTGAGCTGTGACATCACATATTGCTAATGGTGGATCCTGTTATCTACTGTATATAAAGGTGTGATTAGTCCTTGTACAGGAGGAGCAGGTGAGCTGTGACATCACATATTGCTAATGGTGGATCCTGTTATCTACTGTATATAAAGGTATTATTAGTAATTATACAGGAGAAGCAGGTGAGCTGTGACATCACATATTGCTAATGGTGAATCCTGTTATCTACTGTATATAAAGGTGTTATTAGTCCTTGTACAGGAGGAGCAGGTGAGCTGTGACATCACATATTGCTAATGGTGGATCCTGTTATCTACTGTATAAAAGGTGTTATTAGTCATTGTACAGGAGGAGGAGGTGAGCTGTGACATCACCTATTGTGAATAGTGGTTCCTGTGTTATTAATTCATTAAACCTTCCCGGAACACCCCAAAATTGGTCATGGCCTGTTATAAAAGCTCATTGATGCACATGGGTAGCCATATGAGCCAAAAAGGGCATGGTACCCCAGAACATGCCACAAAACGTGGCCAAAAGTTGACAAGTAGGAGCTCCCAAGTACTCGATAAAGCACTGACCTCCTTTCTTCTATTTCTACAGCTTGGCCGACAAACACACCTCCAGTTCTGGTAATCAATGAAGTCAACCCAAATACTCCGGGATCAGCTGAAGACTCTGAATTTGTGGAGCTCTACCACACAAGCGGTGGCTCGGTCAGCCTGGCAGGCTACTGGCTCGTGCTCTACAATGGGAAGAACAATTTGGCTTATCGTGTCATTAGCCTCATGGGGCAATTCACCGATAAACATGGCTACTTCCTGGTGGGCAGTATCAGGATGACCCCAAAGCCGCACATTCTGTTATCGCCTAACACCATACAGAACGGGGCAGACGCGGTTGCTTTGTATTATCGTCCGGGCAAGGAATATACCATTAACACGCCTGTGATGGTAGACGGTCTGGTGGATGCTGTTGTCTACGTCTCACAAGCCAGAGATGACGCTTCGGGCCTTCTAAATGTTTTGACACCAAAGCAGGAGGCCATACGCGAGGACGAAAAATTTCTCCTAGAGGATGAGTCTTTGAGTCGCTGCCATGGGTTTGCACCGTTGGACCATAACAGTTTTCAGGTACATGGGAAAATGAGGGTTCTAGTTTGCAGGATCCACCTGGACCTAGATGGAACGAGATTTGAGACACAACATAAAAATCCCAGGATGCCAAATCTTTAACGAGGTTGCCCACCTAATATGTATATTTATAATACTGATGTCTTCTTCTGTGGCCCATCACCATCTTTAGGAACAAGCATCTAGGTGCATCTCCCTATACTTATGCCCCTGCACAGGCTTCATTTTTGGTGTGTAGAGACATCACTCACATTCAGGGGTGGGATTAAAATCATAGCCTGTTAGCAAAACCAGCAAAAAGTAGTCCCAAGTGCTTAGAACAGTGCCTGTCCGGGACGTAGGGATGATTTTTTCATTACTAGACACATTCGGAAAACTGAAAGGGGTTGTCCAGGAGTGGAGAACCTTTTTAACTGTATGGGATGATATCCTGACTGCTTCCGTCATCCCTTGGCCTCGGTGGTTACTTGCACATATTTGTCCTGTGGCTGCTGAGGCCAGAGATTGGTGACAGATGGACGGGTGGTCATTTTTTTTCAGTTTGAGGTTCCCTTAGTACAAGTTATCAAAAATTGTAGAAAAACCCATTAATACAATACGCCAAGCTAAGAAGTGACTGACAGTTTGACTGGAACAACTGGTACTCAACAGGAGGCAATGAGACTGTCATTGAAAGTGTAGGAAGGGTAAGAAGGTTTCATTATTTTTAGTAACCACTACTTGTATTTTGTGGTAAGGGTGCGTGAAAATGGGTGTATTATCCAAATGGGACTTGGTGTTAAATTAGGTGTGGTTTCCAAACACAATTGAGGAACGTGTTATAAAAATTTTGAATCCCACCCCAGCTTATAGTGTGTGACAATGAAGGTGCGGACAAAAAGGCTCAGGCACCCCCCAAGGGAGAAAGGTGCCTGAAATACCTAATGGTTACCAACAATAGACGACTGGGTGCACTTGTGGTTCACATGCTGTCCCTTTAAGAATCAGGAGCATGTGTGAGCCCTAATGGAGTTTCTAGGAGACCTGTGCGGCATGCACAGGACCTGGGAACAGGAGACCATGTTGGGAGTGGTATATCATAGATCTTGTGGGGTGTTTCTGCTTTACAGCAGGCCTTGTGAGGTGTTCTTGGTATGTGGTAGGTCTTAAAAGGTGCTCCTGGTATTTGTTGGGTATTGTGGGGTGTTCCTAGTACGTGGCAGGCCTTGTGGCGTTTTCATGATATACGGCAGGCCTTGTGGAGTTTTCTTAATATACGGCAGGCCTCGTGGAGTTTTCATGATATACGGCAGGCCTCGTGGAGGTTTTGTGGTATACGGCGGGTCTTGTGGGATGTTACCAGTATACGGCAGCTCTTGTGGACTTTTCCTGGTATATGGCAGAACTTGTGGAGTTTTCCTGGTATATGGCAGGCTTTGTGGACTTTTCCTGGTATACGGCAGGTCTTATGGAGTTTTCCTGGTATATGGCAGGCTTTGTGGAGTTTTCCTCATATAGCAGGTCTTGTGGAGTTTTTGTGGTATATGGTAGGCATTGTGGGGTGTTCCTGGAATACGATTGGTCTTGTGGAGTTTTCCTGTTATTTGGCAGGTCTTGTGGAGTTTTTGTGGTATACGGCAGGTCTTGTGGAGTTTTCGTGGTATGCGGCAGATCTTGTGGCGCTTTCCTGGTATACGGCAGATCTTGTGAGGTGTTTCTGTATGCAGTCGTTAGTCTCAACCAAAAGTGATCCAAGAAAGGGCAACCAGTGTACTGGTCACTATTACGGGAACTTTAGGCTCACTGATGCACTTGGAGAGTCATATCAGCCAACTAATGGCCTCAAGCTCAAATTTGGGCCCCAAAGAGGATCTCGGTTACATGTTCAGAACTTGCTATAGGATTTGATGGTCCAGACTAATGGGCTGTTATTATTTAGACTCCAATCAATTGCGATACGACTATTACACTGAACATATGACATGATGACATTATACAAAGGGTCATGGTTTTGATTTCTGTTCCAGATCACCAGGATTACACCTCTTACGAAGAATGAGTGCGAGTCTGTATTATCATCCAAAGCTCCATTTGTGACCTCGCGACAGACACCAATCTCCACATATCCCGGGATACCTTCCACCCCAGGGAGGCTTGTAATCAATGAGGTGGGGGTGCTGCAAGGATCGATTCCATACAACTTCATTGAACTAAAAGGCCCCCCTGGAGCTGCAGTTCAGGGTCACACATTGGTCATCTGTTCTAGCGATGGAAAAGTCTATTATAGGATTGGTTTACAAGGCAAGATCAGAGATGATGGGTTGTATCTCGTTGGCACCAATGAGACCAGTGGTAAGTAGCTCTTATCTTACATTTTTAGGGTGTCAGTATATGGTTAGAGTCTGCAGGAGAGTGAGGGAGCATGGAAGGGGTCTCGTATATACAGTATATGCGGATCCAGACTATCCTGTGACATCCAAGGTTATGGGAAAGTTTGATCAAGCACGTTGGATCTCAACATGGTCATTGATGGAGTATATGAGGAACCATCGGCAAAAAAAAATCACATCTCGTACACATACTATATGTGTCCAGTAGGGATTATGCAGGTATTACGCTCCTACAGTATCAGCTATGAGGCTCCCAAATTCTTGGTCTGCTGCAGTGTCCTATTCTTAGCGCAGTGTTGGCCGTCAGTCAGTGGATAAATCCAGAGATGTTTCCAGTTGGACTGTAATATGATGTCTGGAATGCTAACGAGTCATTGCTATAAGTATTCGTTAAGTACAAAGTAATTTATCATCTTGGTGTTGAGTTAATTATGCGTCCTGACTCTTCTTTATCTATCTCTCTGGTCAAAAGTTTGGCCACACCTTGTCATGCAATGGTTTTCCTTATTTCTTATTAGAATGTGCACTTAGTAGATTCAGACTAGAGGCAGCAAAACCACTGATGGAAACAAGGAGTAAAGAAACATGTGAAACAAACCAGAATAGGTTTACTCCTTAGATTCCCTAGCTTTAGAGCCTTTTGGCAGCTTCAGCAGATCAAGAGCGGGGATGGCTTCCATCAGCCTTGAAGGAGTTACCAGAGGTGCTGTTGCTGTTTGGCCTTCAGCATTCAACTCAGCCCAAACCATCTCACTTCACTTAGGTCGGTTGACAGTATGTTATGCTCGGACTGGCGAGTGCCCAAAACACAGCATGACAGATGCACACGGACTTACGACTGTCCGGTGCAAGGTGACATACAAGGGTTTCAACGGGGATGGTATAGGAGAGGAGGAGCCTGATGGTAGTGAGCGTGAGATAGGACACCTGACAATGACCAGTGTTTTGCCCTATACAAGTTCTTCCCCTCGTCGCTGTCACGTCCCTAGTCCCTTACTGTCCCTCCACTCATCCAGTATAGTGACAAGGCCGGTGAGTACGCTAGATGTCTCCACTACAGTAATGACACACAGTAAGGAGGAGAGACACAGGGACATAGACAAAAGGTTATACCAACGAACTTCACGGCTGCAGTCAGACATCAAGGCTGCAGATGACTTGGCTTCAAAGAGTAGCAAAGCAAAAGTACCATCAGCCGATCACCAGCAGCTCCTAGAGAACTTCTTCCCTCTAAGGTGGTCAAACAGAATTAATTCTATTACCGGCACCATGTGATGGATTATGTGACTATTTTAAGGAGATGGGAGTGATCACAAACCGGCTGCACCAGAGGAGAACTAATCAGGAGCTGCTAAATAGGAAAATTACATTAACCCTCACTGCGCCAAAAGAATAATGATTCCTGCCTTTCCGTCCTCCCCTATCTCTTATTTATGCTAATTCTAGTGTAGAAGCATTTTACTAAGTGGCTAGAAGGACCTTTGCTGATGTCATACCCATGTGACCAGAAGGGACGGGGTCAAGCCAACATAGCTTATATCAAGAAGCACCATTATTTTTCTGTTGGCCGAGGCCCTGCCCCTTCTGGTCACATGGGTATAACATTAGCAAGGTCCTTCTAGCCACTTAGTAAAACACTTTTATAATAGAATTAGCATAAATAACAGATAGGGGGAGGACAGACAGGCGGGGGGGGGGGGGGGGCTGGAATCATTATGAATACCCACCCCAGCTATCAGCTGATCGGCAGCTGCTACCAATAAAAAAACTGCTCATTTTACAAACTTTACTTGCTTGTTTCTAAAACATTACATCCTAGCTGACAACTAAAGGTATGTATAGAATCAGCCTGATAGTGCCACTATAGCACTGGCTTTAGGTTATATAGGAAAATCCTGGTGATTGGTGCGCTTTAATGTTTCTATAGACCCTAACGTATTCAGAGTGCGGATATATATGTTTGAATCGCTCTTGGTTATAAACCTGCCCCCTTCCCCTTTGCTTTATACTTACAGACCAGCATCTTCCTCTGATCTCCCGACCACACAGTCTTAGCCCCGAGACCCTGGCTCTCTACAGGGGGCTCCCTGAGTCATTCCCTGTTGGATCCTTCATAACCAAGAAGAATATTTTGGATGCCATTATATTTTCGTGGAAATATAACTCAAGTACAGAAATTCTCAGAGACTTGGCTTCACACATCGTCACCTTCTATGAAACTAAAGCGTGAGTATCATCAGTGACCACACGGCGGTAGTAAAGTAAATGATCACTTTATTTCATTTATGGGATTTCTCTCCTGCAGCTTTACCTAGGTCTTCTTCTGATGTCCATCTGTTCACTACTTTTGATGTAATTTTCAATATTCTTCTTGATGTATTTCCTTACGTTTTTCGCGGTGTTTTGCTTGGAGCTACACTTGGTGTTCTTGACGTCCTCCAGTCTTTCTTCTCCTTCTTTTTCGTTCTCCGGTGACAATTTTATACTTTCTCCCGTTAATTTGTTCGTGACTAAAAGTGAGCTAGAGCGGATAAAGATGTTATTCTCGTCCTCCGGTCTATCAAAGTAGCCTGCCTCGATGTCTTCAACAGCAAAACGTCTTTTATTCTTCTTTCGGAAGTATAGATAATAGCCGATGCCTGCTGCAACCCATGTCACTGCTACTGCAGAACTAGTCAGAGCTAAAATCGTATGGTAACCTGCAGAAATAAACGCACATTTTATTTACTGGGTGTAAATTTACAGATCCCCAAGAATATATGTCCATAATAATAAAGCTTTACACGAGCAAAGAGTAGTAAACCCAGTATAATAATATAGCCCCCCCCCAGGAGCTGTATCGAATCTCAGAAACTCCCCCCATGAACAGAAAACAGGAGAAACACCTCAGCGTGGAGACAATGTCAAAATCCAGATCTAAAATGTAATCAAATGTTGAAAAGCCAAAGGTCTAAAGAGGCGCTGTGGTCTTGTTGAAATCTATAGCTTCTCATACAGCCAGATCAGATCTCATACTTTGCACTGACGAGGGGCAATCACCCCGAAACACCATGTCTGCAAATTAAGGTTCTGATCTGGCATAAATCCTAAGTCATATGAAAAGGCTTGTTAAAAAGCCACTTTTTAGTCCCTAAAGCGGGCTTTACACGCTACGATATATCTAACGAGATGTCGGCGGGGTCACGTCGTAAGTGACGCACATCCGGGATCGTTAGTGATATCGTAGCGTATGACAGCTATGAACGAGCAGAAATACTCACCGTCTCGTTCATCGTTGACACGTCGCTCATTTTCTAAAAATCGCACGTCCTGTTGTTCATCGTACCCGAGGCAGCACACATCGCTCCGTGTGACACCCCGGGAACGATAAACTGCAGCTTACCTACGTCCCGCCGGCAATGCGGAAGGAAGGAGGTGGGCGGGATGTTACGTCCCGCTCATCTCCGCTCCTCCGCTTCTATTGGCTGGCCGCTGTGTGACGTTGCTGTGACGCCGAACGTCCCTCCCCCTTCAGGAAGAGGATGTTTGCCTCCCACAGCGAGGTCGTTTGGAAGGTAAGTAGGTGTGACGGGGGGTTACGACATTGTGCGACATGGGCAAGAAATTGCCCGTGCCGCACAAACGATGGGTGCGGGTGCGATCGCAAAGGCGATCGCATATGAAATTGCTACGTGTAAAGCAGCCTTTAGACCTCACTATAGCTTCTCATACAGCCAGATCAGATCTCATACTTTGGACTGACGAGCGGAAATCACCCCGAAACACTGTCTGCAAATTGAGGTTCTGATCTGGCATAAATCCTAAGTCATATGAAAAGGCTTGTTAAAAAGCCACTTTTTAGTCCCTTAGACTTCACTATAGCTTCTCATACAGCCAGATCAGATCTCATACTTTGGACTGACGAGGGGAAATCACCCCGATACACTGTCTGCATATTGAGGTTCTGATCTGGCATAAATCATAAGTCATATGAAAAGGCTTGTTAAAGGGCCACTTTTGATCCCCTTAGACCTCACTATAGCTTCTCATACAGCAAGATCAGATCTCATACTTTGCACTGATGAGTGGCAATCACCCCGAAACAACGTGTCTGCAAATTAAGGTTCTGATCTGGAATAAATCCTAAGTCATATGAAAAGGCTTGTTAAAAGGCCACTTTTTAGTCCCTTAGACCTCACTATAACTTCTCATACAGCCAGATCAGATCTCATACTTTGGACTGACGAGGGGAAATCACCCCGATACACTGTCTGCATATTGAGGTTCTGATCTGGCATAAATCATAAGTCATATGAAAAGGCTGGTTAATGGGCCACTTTTGATCCCCTTAGACCTCACTATAGCTTCTCATACAGCAAGATCAGATCTCATACTTTGCACTGATGAGTGGCAATCACCCCGAAACAACGTGTCTCCAAACTGAGGTTCTGATCTGGCATAAATCCTAAGTCGTATCAAAAGGCTCATTAAAGGGTCACTTTTGACCCCCTTAGACCTCACTATAGCTTCTCATACAGCCAGATCAGATCTCATACTTTGCACTGACGAGGGGCAATCACCCTGTAACACCATGTCTGCAAATTGATGTTCTGATCTGGCATAAATCCTAAGTCATATGAAGAGGTTCGTTAAAGAGACACTTTTGACTTTTAGGATTGCTACTTCCAATAGGTGGCACTAGAGTTTGTCTCCTTCGTCCCTGAAGAGACAATTTGAGGTTTTGTTGAAAGAACACTAAAGCGCAAAATAGAGTCTTATATGGTGAAAACTAAATAAAAAAAGAAAAAGGTAAGCTAAAGTTTTCAAGTTGTGTGACACATAACAAGACATAAGCTTAAAAATGGATGCATGAGAGAACAGGACAATGCAGAAGACATGTCCACGCCGCGCTGCTGCTGAAGACTTTCGAACCACAGTACTATCTGGCTCTTTTCCTTAAGAAGAAGCTTGTAATGGCTTTGAAATGCCTTGAATAAAAACCACTTATCTGCGCTGCTGTGTCCTGCTGGATCTTCCCTTGGAAAGTCTTCAGCAGCAGCACGGAGTGAACACGTCTTCTGTCCTTTTTTGCATTGGTCTTCTTGGCCTGAGTACCCAGAGTTGCTCCCAATCCCCCATTTGCCATTTTTTTACCATACAAACCTGACATGTTTTTTGCCGTCTTCAAAAACCTGCAGACACTTTGTTGATCATCTCACTGAGATGGAATCTATTGTGGTTGCGACATCATTGTCTAATGGTGTCTTCATTGTGACATAGTAATTCTATAATCAGTATGAAGTAACAAAGCCCCCCATCCCCCGACTGTCTTGTGTGGGGGGTCCCTGTTGGTGCATACATTATACATGACGTATTAGCTGATTTTGTATTTGCAATGCACAAATGTTACAATGCATTATAATGGAAAAAAAAGCCTATAGAATAAAAGAATATATATATATATTATATATATATATATATATATATATATATATATATATATATATATATATATATCCAAAGGAGAAAGAAAGTCTCACTCCAGATGATCACCATATCACTCCGTCTTTATTGCAGGGGAAACATGAGGGTACAAGCGGTGGGGAGGGTGAGACAAGCCATACAACGCCGGACGACGGCGTGCCGTTTCGCTAGAACTTAGCTTCCACGGGTTCAGTGCACTGGACACTGGACCCGTGGAAGCTAAGGCTACTTTCACACATCCGGTTTGAGCTCTGCGGCTCAATCCGGCTGTGAAAACTATGCAACGGATGCGGCGAAAACACCGCATCCTTTGCATAAGTTTCTACATGCGGCCCGTCCGTTTTTTTACGGTTGCGGCATGCTACTGAGCATGCGCAGTGGAATAAACCGCATGCGGCGAGCGGATGCGTTTTTTTCCGCATCGCGCCGCATCCGGCCTCCATAGGTATGCATTGAAAAATGCGCCGCAGCGGCCGGATGCGGCGCGATGCGGTGTTTTTTGCCGGAGTAAAAACCGTTGCAGGGAACGTTCGATCCGGCCGCAGCATCGGCTAAATCTGCCGCATGCGGCAAAAACCGGACCGAACGCAAGCCCCTGCGGCACAATACGGCACTAATGTAAGTCTATGCAAAAAAAAACCGCAACCGGCGTTACAAAAGCCGGTTGCGGTTTTTCTGCAGAACGCCGTATTGTGCCGCAGAGCAAAAATCCGGATGTGTGAAAGTAGCCTAAGTTCTAGCGAAACGGCACGCCGTCGTCCGGCGTTGTATGGCTTGTCTCACCCTCCCCACGGCTTGTACCCTCATGTTTCCCCTGCAATAAAGACGGAGTGATATGGTGATCATCTGGAGTGCGACTTTCTTTCTCCTTTGGATTTATCTTGGTCTTCACTGCAAGTCTGCACCATGATCCCCTCCATGGCTCAGCAGGGCTCAAGTAGCTGAACGTGTAGTAACACGCGGAGTAGGTGGTGCACCGGGACTCTTACCTCTTTTATATATATATATATATATATATATATATATATATATATATATATATATATATATATATATATATATATATATATATATATATATATATAAAAAAATAAAATAAATATATTTATATTTAATATATATATTTAAAAAAAGTAATAAATGATAATTAAATTGAAGGTTTACATGATTATTGCTCCGCTCATCTGCAACACGTGTAATTATTGCTCTTTTCACATTGTATGATATTACTATTTTGTATCTTTTTTTTTTTATGTTTTTGTCTCACTCCAGATTGGTGTCCGTGAGTCTCTGCCCTCGGCCGGGTGGATCCTCTACCCTAATTCTGCCTGTCCAACAGCCGAGCCCAGGCTCCAAAAATATCTGCCCTTCCGCAGTCACCGCGATACAGATTGACCTTTGTATAAAGGGCTCCGACATTGGTAATTTAGGCAATTTAGGACAGTTTTTACCTTGGTAATTTAGGACAGTATTTTTACATTGGCTGCCATGTGCTGTCTATAGAGATCATTTTGTTTATTGACCCGGATTAGTAAGATGCTGCTGAAAGGAATTCATGCTATGTCCCTCATAAATTGCAGTGAACGGTTAACTATGCACTTAAAGGGATTTTCCACTTTCAGAAAAAATGAGAAAAGAGGGTAAATGTGATAAAATATCAAAAGACGCAATACCTACCTGTCCTGCAAAAATCCCTCCTCCGCTTTCCTTATAGCACCAGTGTTTCAATCCTTGAGTTTGTTTCCCTCTTGATGTCCTTTGGACCATTTCCCAAAATCTACCAGTTCCTCCCCACACAATAAGAAAGGGATACTACGGCAGCTCTTTCCAAAAGTCCCATAGCGTAATTATTTTATGATGCTGTACCTTCCCACAGTGACAATTTTGATTATGCTGATTTACACCTCCATTCCCCGGTGTATAATGTCTGCTCCCCGCCCCCCCAAAGTATATAATCTCCGCTCCCCGTCCACCGCTGTATAACCTCCGCTCACCGATGTATAATCTCCGCTCCTCGCTCCTAAGTGTACAACCTCCGTCCCCCCCGCATGCTGATTTATAATCTCCAGCCCCCCCCATCATGTCGTCACCCTTTGCTATCATGTGAGAGATCGGCTGGTGGTGCAGAGCTCACTGATACCAGTGCGTCCTGTAATAGGATGCATTGGTGTAACAAGTCCGTTCATGACATTTCTTCCTCCTACATCTTCCCACATCACCTTTTGAGTGATATTATTGAGAAGTGGAAGCAATCGAAGTAACTCAGCCACAAAGTGGAGACCCCAAAATGTTACAGAGCGGGGGGCCGAGTGCTGAGGAGCAGAGGGTAGAAAAGTTACCAACGCTCTGCTCACTCCATAACTGCAGAGTCCAGACCTCCTCTGGTAACATCAGCACAAACACTGGGCCCGCCGGGAGCTTCATCGCCGAGCAGCAGCTGTACATCACCAAGCACAATGCTGAGCCGTACATCACCAAGCACAATGCGGAGCCGTACATTACCAAGCACAATGCCGAGCCATACCTCACCAAGCACAATGCCGAGCTGTATATCACCAAGCACAATGCTGAGCCGTACATCACCAAGCACAATGCCGAGCCGTACATCACCAAGCACAATGCCGAACTATACATCACCAAGCACATTCCGAGCTGTACATCATCAAGCACAATGCCGAGCCGTACATCACCAAGCACAATGCCGAGCCGTACATCACCAAGCACAATGCCGAGCCGTACATCACCAAGCACAATGCCGAGCCGTACATCACCAAGCACAATGCCGAGCCGTACATCACCAAGCACAATGCCGAACTATACATCACCAAGCACATTCCGAGCTGTACATCATCAAGCACAATGCCGAGCCGTACATCACCAAGCACAATGCCGAGCCGTACATCACCAAGCACAATGCCGAGCCGTACATCACCAAGCACAATGCCGAGCCGTACATCACCAAGCACAATGCCGAGCCGTACATCACCAAGCACAATGCCGAACTATACATCACCAAGCACATTCCGAGCTGTACATCATCAAGCACAATGCCGAGCCGTACATCACCAAGCACAATGCCGAGCCGTACATCACCAAGCACAATGCCGAGCCGTACATCACCAAGCACAATGCCGAGCCGTACATCACCAAGCACAATGCCGAACTATACATCACCAAGCACATTCCGAGCTGTACATCATCAAGCACAATGCCGAGCCGTACATCACCAAGCACAATGCCGAGCCGTACATCACCAAGCACAATGCCGAGCCGTACATCACCAAGCACAATGCCGAGCCGTACATCACCAAGCACAATGCTGAGCCGTACATCACCAAGCACAATGCCGAACTATACATCACCAAGCACATTCCGAGCTGTACATCATCAAGCACAATGCCGAGCCGTACATCACCAAGCACAATGCCGAGCCGTACATCACCAAGCACAATGCCGAGCCGTACATCACCAAGCACAATGCCGAGCCGTACATCACCAAGCACAATGCCGAGCCGTACATCACCAAGCACAATGCCGAACTATACATCACCAAGCACATTCCGAGCTGTACATCATCAAGCACAATGCCGAGCCGTACATCACCAAGCACAATGCCGAGCCGTACATCACCAAGCACAATGCCGAGCCGTACATCACCAAGCACAATGCCGAGCCGTACATCACCAAGCACAATGCCTAGCCGTACATCACCAAGCACAATGCCGAGCCGTACATCACCAAGCACAATGCCGAGCCGTACATCACCAAGCACAATGCCGAGCCGTACATCACCAAGCACAATGCCGATAGAGTAGTGTAAAACCACCACCACTGCACTCTGGAGCAGACACGTTCTGTGCAGGGACGGATCACACTTCTCTATCTGCATCTGATAGACGAGTCTGGGTTTGGTGAGTCCAGGATGATGTTACCCCCTAACTGCATTGTGCCCACTGTACAGTTTGGTGGAGAAAGAATAATGCTATTGGGCTGTTATCAGAGGTCGTCCTCGGCCCCTTACCTTACAGTTTGGGGAAGGCTCTTTTCTGTTCCCTATGATTGTGTCCAGTGCACAAGGTCCATAAAGACATCACTGGGGAAGTTTGGGGTGGAAGAACCGGACCGGCCGCACAAAGCCCCAACCTCAACACCATCCACACCAGTAACTGAGACTGTGAGCTCAGCCTTCCCCAACATCAGTGTCTGTGGGAATTTTGGGCTCTTCATCCAGAAGAGCATTTGTGAGGTCAGACACCTGCAAAATCTTGTAGAAATCCTTCATATAAGAGCCGGACCTGTTATATCTGCAGAGGGGCCAACTCCATATTAATAGCTATGGATGTAGGATGGGAGGTCAGAACTCCTATACACTCCCTGACAGAAGTTCTGTCGCTTATCCATGTTATATAAATAAAAGCTTATAACCTGACTTTAAATTCATCCATTGGTTTTGTAAATTACTCTTTTGAAAGCTGAAACCCTTCCAAATTTGGTTTAGGTTATGAAAATAAAGTTGCTGCAAAGCTGAAATATTGATCATTTAATGAACACAGAAAGGTCAGATTCTGGCAAGAAAAAAGTTTTGTCGCCCACAGAAAGTAATGTGAAATTCAAACAAATAATTAACTTCTAATACAAAGATATGTTGCAAAACATTGGTGAATGAAGTTGTGGTGCTATTAGAGCCATATTTAATATTTTGTGTGACTTCCATGAGCCTGAAGGACTGCATCCATGTGGTTCAACAATGATTCATACAATTTATTGATGAAGTCATCAGGAATAGCAAAGAATGCAGTCTTACATGCCTCCCAGAGTTCATCTAGATTCTTTGGTTTTGTCTTCCAAGCTTCCTCTTTCATCCTACCCCAAACATGCTCAATGATGTTCATGTCTGGTGACTGGGCTGGCCAGTCCTTGAGCACCTTGATCTTCTTTGCCAGGAGGAACTTTGTTGTAGAGATGGATGTATGAGATGGAGCACCATCCTGCTGCGGAATTTGACCCCTTTTATGATTGGGAACGTAAGAGGTAGCTAATACTTCTTGATATTTTAGGCTATTGATATTGCCTTTCACCTTGCAAATGTTTTGCACACCCCCATACTGAATGTAACCCCAGACCATGATCTTTCCACCACCAAACTTAACTGTTTTCTGGGAGTATTTTGGATCCATACAGGCTCCAGTAGGTCTCCTGCAGTATTTGCAGCAGCTGTGGTGTAATTTAACTGAAGATTCATCAGAGAAATCCACCTTCTGCCACTTTTCCAGTGTCCATCTGTTTAGCAGGCTGTGGGACTTGGCAAATGCCACACTGCTTTTTATTTGCCTTTTGTTTACTGCTGGCTTCTGGGCACTGATTCGACCATGGAGGCCATTTCAAGACAGAATCCTACAAACTGTTCTAGTTGACACAGGGACTTGAGGTGACCAGGCCTGTTGGAGCTCTGCTGCAGTGGAAGAGGGGCTGGCTTTGGATTTTCTAGCCAACAAACGTTCCTCCTGAGCAGTTGTCTTGTAGGGTCTACCTGGGCTTGTCAAAAACATCTCCAGTCTCTTCAAAATTTTGTTTAACCCCTTCACGACCTTGGACGGATCTATCCGTCCAGGATCGTGTCCCGTTAAGCCCCGCCCCCTGCCGCGGGCAGGCGGCGGCGGTCGGCACACATATCAGCTGTTTTCAACAGCTGACATGTGTGCCTGCTAGCCGCGGGTGGAATCGCTTCCACCCGCGGCCATTAACCCCTTAAATCTTGCTGCCAAAGTTTGGCAGCAAGATTTAAATGCGCGCGGCCATGTTTTTTACTTACCGCCGCCCCCACCGGAAGTCACGTGTGTTATCACGTGACTATCGGTGGTTGCCATCGTAGCACAGGGTCATGTGATGATGCCTGCTGCTATGATGTTTCAGTTTCGTTTTCCCTCGGCCGAGACCAGAGGGAAAACCAAAGTGACTGAATCTGCTGTTTACAGCTGTATTGCTGTGATCAGCAGATAGATAATAGCGATCGGATTGCTGATCGCTATAGCCCCCTAGGGGGACTAGTAAAATAAAAAAAAAAAGTAAAAAAAGTTTTAAAAAAAAAAAACCTAAAAGTTCAAATCACCCCCCTTTCCCCCCATTGAAAATTAAAGGGTTAAAAAATAAATAAATATACACATATTTGGTATCGCCGCGTTCAGAAATGCCCGATCTATCAAAATATAAAATCAATCAATCTGATTGGTAAACGGCGTAGTGGCAAAAAAATTCCAAACGCCAAAATTACGTTTTTTGTTCGCCGCAAGTTTTACGCAAAATGCAATAACAAGCGATCAAAACGTAGCATCTGCGCAAAAATGGTACCATTATAAACGTCAGCTCGAGACGCAAAAAATAAGCCATCACTGAGCCATAGATCCCAAAAAAATAAGAACGCTACGTGTTTCGGAAAATGGCGCAAAACGTGCGCCACTTTTATTGGACAAACTTCTGAATTTTTTTTAACCCCTTAGATACAAGTAAACCTATACATGTTTGGTGTCTACAAACTCTCACCGACCTGAGGCATCACATAGATACATCAGTTTATTATATAGTGAACTCAGTGAATAAAACATCCCAAAAACTATTGTGCGATCACACTTTTTTTGCAGTTTTTCCACACTTGGAATTCTTTTGCTGTTTTCCAGTACAATATATGGTAAAACCTATGGTTTCATTTAAAAGTACAACTCGTCCCGCAAAAAACAAGCCCTCATATGGCAAGATTGACGGAATAATAAAAAAGTTACGGCTCTCGGAAGAAAAGGAGCAAAAAACAAAAACGCAAAAACGGAAAGTGCCCGGGGGCTGAAGGGGTTAATTCTTTGTACTTGACGCTGGACACATTAATGGTGCCAGCCACCTCTGCAGTGGATCTGGTCTTCAGCCTCTTGATAATCAAGGCTTTGGTCGCAGGGTGGATTTTTGGCATCTTGTCAGAGGTCAAGTTGCAGGTGAAGGTCTGGGGTGCTGGGTTTCTTTTTATACACACCCACTAAGTAACCGATCATTTAGTGAGCACAGGTGAGGATGTAAACTAGGATTGGCTGCATTATATGACATGGCGACACAACTTTTGTCTTGCCAAAATCTGAGCTTTCTGTGTTCATTAAATGATCAATATTTCAGCTTTGCAGCAACTTTATTTTCATAACCTAAACCAAATTTGGGAGGGTTTCAGCTTTCAAAAGAGTAATTTATAAAACCAATGGATGAATTTAAAGTCAGGTTATAAACTTTTATTTACATAACATGGATAAGCGACAGAACTTCTGTCAGGGAGTGTAGGTGTATTATGGTTATGTCCCAAAACTTCAATCCATGTAATGTATCATATCTGTACAAATGATTTCTATCCTCTCTTTACAGATTGCTCTGAATGGCAGACAGGAAATCAAGGTGCCCTGGAAGAACTGAAGATCACTCTCAGCCAATCCTTGCAGAATCACTGCTCATGTTCAGCCCCACCGTCCTATATACAAGGTCATCGGACTAAAAATGTCCTTTTATTTAAATAACAAAAAAACTAAAATGCATCTTTTTTTGTGCTGAATCTTCTCTCTGCTTTTAGACGTGACCGTTACATGTAGTCAGGAGAAGCTGTCCATCTCTGGCAATGTCTTGACCATGGACAGTGACCGGCATCTAATAGAAAAATGGACCACAGACCTACTCAACCATGGAGACTTCTTCACCTTGCAGGGCACCTCCATCGGCTCCATGATTTGGTGTCAAATGATAGTGAGGAGACAAGGTAAACCCATACTTGCCAAATTTTACAGACTGCTTTCTGAGAGAATACCAGACCCCTTTTCACAGACCATTCTTGGTTCTTGCCCCCTTAATGTGTGTTTGGACTCCAGGAGGTTTTTCAGTGGTGGAACTTGAAGCTTGTGGGCTCTAATGCAAAAGACCCCCTACTCCCATTGGCCTGTTCATATGGGCGAAAGGAACATTTTGAGACCACTCAAGCTCCAGGAACCTTTGCACCCTCGATAGTAACACCCCTTACATTTGTGCTGCCCCCAGGAAACTTGCCAACATTTCCCAGGAGGTTTCCATTTTTTTTTAATCTTCAGCCTATTAGACAACCTTGTCTAATAGGCTGAAGATTAAAAAAAATATGGAAACCATGGAAATGGCAGCTCTACAGATGATAGCTGGCAATTCTATTGTGTTAAGAGTTCATCTGGTGCTCCGTCCCTCCTGTACTGTGCAGAATACGATATATATCAGATTTCTGCACTGTTCCTTTAAATCATACATGTTGCTCAATATATTCTGAGAGCCACGAAAATCCTGCACCTCGCCTCATAGTTCTTTTCCATTTTGACCTTTAACTTGCAGTGTCATCTTTTGCTTGGCATGATCCTTCAGTCGCTCACTTTCCCTGATACTGCTACTACAGGAAGGAGCCAGATGAAGACATCCAATCCCTAGATATTTATAGGGCATGGCGGAGGAGTACGCAGCGCAAGTGATGGATGATATCATGAGTATATCCATCCCATCATCTGATATACTGACAATTTTCATTCTTTTTGCACTTTAATTCTTTCCTCCTCTTCTGCCAGGAGACGTAACGTTTTTATTAACACCTTCACAGCCGCTGTACATGCATGTCGGAAGCAGGCTCACATTGAACCTTTGCACACGCTCATTAGATGCCTCATTACAAAAGCTAAAAGGTCACAGACTTAGTTCGTTGCTGTTTATGTACATGTGTTGTTTCCTGAAACAACAGGAAGAAGAAATGTAAAAAAAGTTCTACCGTCCAGTTTCCAAAATGCAAGATTTCTTATTTTTAATTAAGATTGTGGTATAAAACTAAAACAAAAAAAACCTTACATTTCTGCTTTGTCCGTAAACCCCAAATGTTTTGTCCTGATGTAGAATAACCTTAGTATTTGTGTTTTCAGGATCCTTTAAATCGTGGCAAATCTCCCTCCTGGTGCTGCTGTTACTGCTCATGATATGCGGAGTCATTGGATTTATAATCTATCTGCGGAAAAGGTAAAGAGGTGCCCGAAATCCTAATGGTTTACCCCAGTCCAGGTCATACAATGAAAAGCAAAAAATAAATAAATAAATTAAAAATTATGCATATCCAAACAGTGTAGGTAGAAAACACACATAGCGGGTGATATAGAAAATTGGAAGTGTCTTCAATATTTAAGTAAATATATTTCAAATGGTGCTATTGCGATGAATTTATCAACAGATGTCAGTAACAACCCATCCAATCCACACAGGCAAAGAAACCAAACCATAAATGTCCATAAATTTAGTTATGTGTACTAATAAGAAATGGCTGTGTTCCAATACTTTTTTCCTTAAGAGATGCATAAAGCCATGGAAAGTCACGACGCCAGCTAAAATCTATCAGTAATTAGAAAGCAATCCTGCCACTTAGTGAAAAATAATATCAGCTGGTTCAAGCTATAAAAAGATCTCATTACCAAGGAGCCACACAAGAAACATCTCATGATGGGTAAAACCAGTGAGCTGTCTCAAGACCTTTGCAACCTTATTGTTGTAAAACATACTGATGGCATTGGTTACAGAAGAATTTCTAAACTAATGAAGGTTACAGTGAGCACTGTTGGGGCCATAGTCTGGAAGTAGGAAAAACATAATTGCACCAGAAAACGGCCACGACCAGGTGCTCCCCAAAAGATTTCAGACAGAGGAGTGAAAAGAATTGTCAGAAGAGTTGTCCAAGAGCCAAGGAGCTACAGAAAGATCTGGAATCAGCGGACACAATTGTTTGAAAGAAAACAATAACTAATGCTCTCACCCTCCAGTGCCTGTATGCACGCTCCTGTATGCACGCTCAGCACGCAAGGCTCCACTGCTGAACAAAAAGCAAATTCAAGAGAGTTTTAAAATTTGCACAACAACATTTAGACAAGCCTGTGAAATACTTGGAGAATATAGTCTGGTCAGATGTGACCAAAATTGAACTCTGTGGACGCCATAATACACACCATGTTTGGAGGCCAAAAGGCAAATCACCCCAAAAACAGTGAAGTGTGAGGTGGGAACATCATGGTGTGTGGCTGCTTTTCAGTAAACAGCACTGGCAAATAGGATATACTTGAAGGAAGGATGAAGGGAAAAATGTACCGAGACATTCTTGATAAAAATCTGCTGCCATCTACCAGGATGATGAAGATGAAACAAGGGAGGACATTTCAGCAAGAAAATGATCCCAATCACACGGCTAAGGAAACTCAATTAATTTCTGAGAAAGAAAATAAAGCGGCTACAATGGCAGAGCCGATCACCGGATCTGAATCCAATAGAACATGTATGGAAGCAAATTTCAGCGTTCATAGAAGGAGCCGGGACCTTCAGGATGTGAAAAGTGTCTGTGTGGAAGAATGGGCCAAAATCACACCTGAGCAATGCAAGCAACTAATTTCTCCATACAGGAGTTATCTTGAAGCTTCATCACCTACAAAGACTTGTGTATGAAGTATTACATAAATTTCAATAAATGTGTTCAAAACTTTTTCCCTGTGTCATTTCTCATTATTACACATTACTACATTTATAGAAATCTATGGTTTGGTTTCTTTGCCTGTGTGGATTAGATGGGTTGTTACTGACATCTGGTAAGACACTCATGTCAATACCTTTAGAAATATATTGACTTAGAAAATTAGTGACGTGTTCAATACTTATTTCACCCGCTGTATATATTATATGGTGTTTGGCCAACCTAAAAATGATTGTTTTGGAATCTAAAACCTTCATTGACGTTTTCTTTCCACCAGGACCCCTCAGAACTATACAACCATGGAGATGAATCCACACACAGAGTTAACCTCCGACTACTGAGGATCTATTGGAATGAAGGCGGCCTACAGACATTCGAGTCGTCTCGAGATGAGCCGGGCCCAGGATCATTGGCTGAACTGACATTGTGGTTGGTGATGTTGGCACGGTCTCATCTCAAAAACCGTTCCTTCTTCCCTGGAATAACTCTTATATAAGGATGCACAATGATTACAAGGAGGACATGGAGCAGACATGACAAGACCTTGGAAAATAATGGATTATACCTATTCCTAAATCTTATGATGACCAAACTTTGGATGTAGTTAAGATGTCCACACAGAAAAGGAGCTCGGACTTCCCTCCGCCTTCTCAGAGATCTGAAGTTCCCATCTGGTCTTATAAGTAGACTGTCATAGTAAAAATGGCCGTATTTTATGCCGGAGGATAAGAAAAAAAAATCCTGATCATCATGGAGTAAACTTTTGAAGGATATTAAGACCTTCACCTCCAAATCACAGGTCGAAGGACAGAAGTTACTTTAGTTGGGTTGGACGTTTAGAGGTTTTTCAAGTTGAAGGACATGATTTGTTGGGTTGGACGTTGACCGGTTTCTCAAGATGAAGGACGTGATTAGTTTGTATTTTTCCCCCCCCAAGAAAAATAGTTTTTAATATTAAAAAATAAATAAAAATAATAGATGTAGAGGTGTATATAAAAAGAAGAACATGAAGGCTATAAAAGGATAGAAATATGCTGGCCAAAGCCCATATGGATAGAACGGCTGGTACGTTACGACAATGGGATCAGCAGAAAAAAAACATTTGTGGTTCATCTGAAAATATGTAAACTTCTATGGAGGAGACAACTTTCTCTCATTGGGGCCATTGGGGAATATGCACTCACAGGAGGAGAACGAGGTCCCCTCATTTATCCAGAGAGAAGAGCCTTTAAAAAAGGAGCCGCTCTCACTCTGGTGGTCCAACCCATCCATTTACTACATGGCTGGCATGTTATACTACATTTTATATGTCCAAGCTGTTCTCTGGGTGATTTCTGTATACAGCTCCCATGGAAGTCAATGGATAAGGGATGAGCAAGGAGATTTGAATGTCCTTGGCCCGGTATCCAACCTCATGTCCTGCTGACCTTAATTTCAATCAAACTTCTGCTTACAACACGTAAAAAGGTGGAAATTGGGCATGAATACACAATAATGTGAGCAGAGCTGTGCTTGTAATGTGTATTGCGTAAACAGCATTTAATGTATATAGAATTATTTGTGTGTATAGGAAGCAGAGGTGTGTGTAATATGCAGACAATGATGTTCATAGGCTTGGCCATCAGTATACACAATTCCACTGTCTGCATATTACATGTCAGTGACCACATCCTATGCTCCCTGATGACGCTTCGTTTTAGTATCCCAGCATGCACTGGGATTCTCAAAGCGTCATCAGAGAAGTATGGGGAAAAAAAATACAATAGCAGTTCAATAGTGTACTTAGGGAATTGTTAATTCAAGCATGATAGAAATTAGTTTAGATTATGGCACTAGGTAGATATTAAGATTAAAATTTATTTGACTGTCGGACCACCCCTTTAATGCAGTCATTCTGTGCACGCAGAATGGGTAATGTGCTGTAAGAATATTGATTATTTTAAAGGGAACCTTAAAACCAATATATGCTGCCCACTGGCAACATGGATCAGACACTGGCTGAATGATTTCAGCCTTGGATGTTTGACTCTTTGACACTGTCAAGATAGGCAGGTCCCCAGCGACTTCTCCCCACCTGCTGCCAATGACTGACAGGTCTCTTCTTATACATGCATTCAAAGTGTGCAGGAGGGGAGAATCCGCCGGGCACCGACACTCTGACTAAGAGCACAGTGACTATTAAAGTATGTTTTTTCTTGAAACAACGCAGTGTTGCAGAGTCAAACAAGCCTGGCAGCAATCATACAGCCAGTGCTTGGTACACACTGCACATGGATCAGGCACCATGTATCTGCATTCAGGATAGGTCCCCTTTAAAGGGGTTGTCCACCACTTTTACATTGATGGCCTATCCTTAGAATAAGTCATCAATGTCTGATCGGCCAAGGTCAGATACCTCGCACCCCTGCCGATCAGCTGGCCTCGGTCCCAGAGGCGGCAGCAGACAGCTGGAGCTGCTCAGTCTTTTGATAGTGGCTGCAGCCGGGTACTGCCCATCCGCCTTCCATTCTGATCAATAGGAGGTGGCTGTGCAACACCTAGCAGTGGCCGATAAAAGAAGACGGAACAACTCCAGAACTGAGCATTTCTGACTGTCTATTGCCGCCGCTAATCGTTGGGGGTGCGATGCGTCGGACACCGGCGATCAGACATTATTAACCTAGTCTAAAGGCCACTTTACACACAGCGACATCTTTAGCTCCCGCCCCTGTCGGTTGTGTGTTACGGGCAAATCGCTGCCCGTGGCGCACAACATAGTTAGTCCCCGTCACACATACTTACCTGCCCAGCGACGTCGCTGTGGCCGGCGAACCACCTCCTTTCTAAGGGGGAGGTTCGTTCGGCGTCACTAAGCGGCCGCACAATAGAAGCGGAGGGGCGGAGATGAGCGGCCGGAACATTCCGCCCACCTCCTTCCTCCCTCATTGCCGGCAGCCGCAGGTACGATGTTGTTCCTCATTCCTGTGGTGTCACACGTAGCGGTGTGTGCTGCCGCAGGAACGACGAACAACCTGCGTCCTGCAACAGCATTTGAGATTAGAACGACGTGTCAACCATCAACGATATGGTAATTTTGATCGTTCGCAGTCGTTCGTGCGCTTCACACGCAACGACGTCGCTAACGAGGCCGGATGTGCGTCACGAATTCCGTGACCCCAACGACATCTCATTAGCAATGTCGTTGCGTGTAAAGCCCCCTTTAGTATAAGCCATCAATGTAAAAGTAGTGGACAATGCCTTTAAGCCAGTTAAAAATCATTGAACCCTATTGGCATAAGTAAACACTGCCCCTTCTCCGGACAGGACGCCGGAACAGGATGGTTCCGATCGCTTCGCTCATCACAATCAATAAAAAGATGGCAAAGTAAAAAAGTGAAATAAAAACTTTTAATATATTTTTTCACCCCAAACCTCACACAGTGTATATTCCGAGATTTGCAGGTAAAGAGTCATTTATAAAATAATCGCATATTTAATTTACAAAATTAGATTTTTTTTTTCTTTTTTTCAAAAACATCAACATTTTTGCTCTTCCTATGGGGTCTATAAAAGTAAGACCGGAATCTGTGACCTGAATGTAATGACCTAATCAAGGGCTTATAAGAAAGAAGGAGTCGTGCGGAGCGTCTGATAGACACCTACATTGTATGAAGCAGAGATATAAGGCGGGAATCACACCGGCAGATCTATAGAACCCAAGCCAGGAATGGATCCAGCAGGAAGGAGAAGAACACGTCCTTCCTTTCGGCTTCTCATTCCTTTTGGATCTACTCCTGGCTTTGGAGATGTAGACAGAAAAATTGCAACATTCACGGTTTAAAAAAAATTTGAGCAAATTTCCAAATATGTTTCTTTTACTTTTGTGAGGTCTTCCACTCTATTCAAGTCCAAAACCAAATTCAGAATTGGGCCGGTTTTTGGAACTAGGAGTGTTCAGTTATCGCACAATTAAAGGGACGTTTCCATCTTATGAAGTGATGACCATTATGATCAATGCCACTTAAAGGGGCTGGACACTATTCGGACAAACTCTTCTTAATCACTGTATTCCGCCCCCCCCATGTAAAGTAACAGCCTGTACTCTGATGCAGGTGTCCTTCCTGCGATGTTGGGTCTCTCGCGTCGGCGTTATGTCACATGACTCCTGCAACAAATCAGCGGCTGCTTCACTTCTTTGAGACATACTCAGATCTTTAAGAAATCAGAGTGTCACAGCAGGTCTCACTTTTCTGGGGTGTTATTTTCATTTAAGTAACGTCACCGCCAAGTATCTGCAGGGTTCACGAGACGCCCGAGCCCCGGAAGAGCTTACGTCGAAACGGCGCACACACCAGAGGCGAGAATTGCAGTTATTTGATATGGGGGAGATATAGTAGTTGAGAAGGCATTGTCCGAGCAGTGGACAACCCCTTTAATGATCTGTGGGTTCGGACCTCTAGTGGGTGGTGCCAGCTGCTGATACCTGTGCAGCTGGTTGATTCTTAGGTTAGGATCACAGAGACCAGACCATCGTATTCACACATATATAGCATAAAAGCAAAATACCAGCAGCTTCATTCGTGGAAAATGTTAAATTGTTGTTTATGCGAAGGTTAAATTTTCAGTTTCACCCTGAAGTTGACATCTTCAGCGCCTAAAATTTGTTGTTTTTCTTTTTTCAATTCTTCTTTTTTGTTAGTTTGGTATTAACAGTTGTTTATTTTTACAAATTTGTTGTAACATTTGAGTCGAACAAAACCCCCTAAAAAGTCTTTAGTGTTATGTCTCTTAGTAATCACCTCCCACTGATCAGAGATCTAATAGTTGAAATATAATATATACCTATATCTATCTATACACATACACACAGTACAGACCAAAAGTTTGGACACACCTTCTCTGGTCTCTAATCTGAGCTGCTGTTAACCTGCAATTTCTGAGGCTGGTGACTCGAATAAACTTATCCTCTGCAGCAGAGGTAACTTAGTCTTCCTTTCTTGGGGCGGTCCTCATGTGAGCCAATTTCTTTGTAGTGTTTGATGGTTTTTGCCACTGCACTTGGGGACATTTTCAAAGTTTTCCCAATTTTTCAGCCTGACTGCCCCTCATTTCTTAAAGTAATGATGGCCACTCATTTTTCTTTACTTAGAATTTGTATTATGGCAAGAAAAAAACAGCTAACAGTCTATTCAGTAGGACTATCAGCTGTGTATCCACAAGACTTCTGCACAACATAACTGATGGTCCCAACCCCATTTATAAGGCAAGAAATCCCACTTATTAAACCTGACAGGGCACACCTGTGAAGTAAAAACCATTTCCGGTGACTACTTCTTGAAGCTCATCAAGAGAATGCCAAGAGTGTGCAAAGCAGTAATCAAAGCAAAAGGTGGCTACTCTGAAGAACCCAGAATATAAGACATATTTTCAGTTGTTTCACACTTTTTTGTTAAGTATTCCATTCCACATGTGTTAATTCATAGTTTTGATACCTTCAATGTGAATCTACAATTTTCAGAGTTATGAAAATAAAGAAAACTCTTTGAATGAGAAGGTGTGTCCAAACGTTTGGTCTGTAAATATATATATATCTCAAATCTCAGTTATGAAAGCTGCCTCACAGTCAGACTGTTCTAGTTGTCTATAGCAACCAATCAGAGCTCAGCTTTTACTTCCCCCCAGCAGCTTCAATGCTGAAAGCTGCACTCTGGTTGCTATAGGCAACCAGAACGATCTTACTGTGAGGCAATACTCATAAATGAAGCATAAGTTACTTTTGCGCTGGTTGGTGACAGCTGTTGCTATAGTTACAGACTTTAGAGTGAGTTATCTGGTTGCCGCACCTTAGCGACTATATGGGTGCTGCCCCTTTAACAGCAATTGATTTGTTGCCATCGCTTTAATTGTTTAAAACCCTTTGGGCTAAAACAGTGGTTTTGCATTCAACACAAACAGCCATATTCTCCTTTATATCTATAGGTGGGGGCAGATTTTGAGTTTTAATGTTCACATTATTTTTAGTCAGGGGATTATATATATAATTTTTTTTTCTAGAAATAATTCATGACTTTATAGGAATTTCCCTTTAAATGGAATGTTTCGCCAGAGGCAGCCGCCTCACAGCAAGTAGCTGATTTTATTTTTATGTGAGGCAGGGGTTTGATGGGCATTTTTCCTGCAGAATGACTGTCCTTGTTATTAGGAGATCTCCCACAAACGTGTTGATTTTTCCATCACAATAAATCGCACAATTAGCTTTGGAAATGCTATGGTTTTGCAGAAGATTTCATACTTTACATTGCAAAAGGTAAGAATCTGCAGTGTACTTGGTACAATGGAACAAAATGCAAGGCCGAAATCTGACATCTGTGAAGCACAGAGCTCGTACGGATTGGCCATAGTTCTTCTGGGTCACCCTCTGCCGGTTCGTGCAGGGTACCCAGCACATCAGCACCCAGGCAAATGCTGGGCCCCTGAACAGCCAGGAGGGAGGGGGGGGGGCACTCGCTGTTAGCAGGGGCGGCAATGTATTCTGCTGCCCCTGGGGTCGAGTTCTGGGGACTGCAGTGCTCGGGCCGGCAGCAGCACTTTGCTGGCTGTCAGTCCTTTAAATCCACATTTGCATTCACTGCTGAATTCTTTGTGCAGGGGCAGTGAAGTTCATCTGTGGGCGGAGCTATCGTACATTGTGCTCCAGTCCCACAGATAGAGCTGCAGAGCAGTGCCAGCCAACATCCCCCAGCATAGTGTATGCCCTCTAGAGCTGTAAGGCCCCCCCCGACCTGAGCAATATGGGCCCCCGTGGGCTGTATGGGCTCCCCACCCCCCACCCCGAGGTGTATGTGCCCCACCACCCCTGTCCAGAGCTGTATGTGCACCCCCCTTTAGCTGTATGTGCTCCCAGAGCTCTATTCCGCCCTCCCCAGTATTGTGTATGCCCCCCAGCTGTATGCCACCCCAGTAATGTGTATGCCCTATGTTAATGTTTATGCCCACCCAGTAAGTTGTATGCCCCTTAGTAATGTCTATGCCTCAGCCCCTCCTGTGATGTATATACTTTTGGCCCCAGCTTCCCCTGTGATGTAAAGTTGAAACCAGAAGTTTACATCCACTATCTAAAAAGACCCGTCTGCAGATTTTTCTCACTCTCTGACTTGTAATCAGAATAAACCTTTCCCGTTTAAGTTAATTAGGATCCAAAATTATTTTTTATTTGCCAAATTAATGTGAGAGAGAATATTCTAAGGCATTTTTATGACTTTCTGCAAAATCAAAAGTTTTCATTCACTATGAGTACTATGCCTTTAAACAACATGGGACCTCCCATATGGTGATGGTCATGTCTTTGAAAGCTTCTGATAGGTATATTGGTAACATCTGAGTTAGAGACACACACTGCTTCTTTGTGTAGCATCAAGGGAAAGTCAAGAGAAATCAGCCAAGATCTCAAGAAGAGAATTGTAGAGTTGCACAAGTCTGGATCATCCTTGAGTGCAATTTCCAGATACCTGAAGGTGCCTCGTTCATCTGTACAAAGAATTATACTGAAGTACAAACAAGATGGGAATGTCCAGCCATCATACTGCTCAGGAAGGAGATGGGTTCTGTGTACCAGAGATGAACGGGCTATGGTCAGACATGTGCATATCAATCTAAGAACAAAAGTAAAAGACCTTGTGAAGATGCTGGCGAAAGCTGGTAAGATTGTGTCATTATCCAAAGTGAAACGAATACTGTATCAACATGGGCCTAGAGACTACTCTGCAGAAAGTAATATAAATGCCTTAAAACATTCTCTCTCTCATTATTCTGGCATTTGACAAATAGAAAATGGGAAAGGTTTATTCTCATTTCATGTCAGATAGTGAGAAAAACCTGCAGATGTGTCTTTATAGAGAGCGGTAGGGAAAAACCTGCAGATGTGTCTTTATAGAGAGCGGAGGGAAACATGTTTATATACTGTAGCCCCCAGCCCCTCATGTGATTTATATACTATAGGCCCCCAGCCCCTCCTGTGATGTATATACTGTAGCCCGTGGGGCCCCTCCTGTGATGTATATACTGTAGCCCTTCGGCCCCTCCTGTGATGTATATACTGTAGCCCCCCGGCCCCTCCTGTGATGTATATACTGTAGCCCTTCGGCCCCTCCTGTGATGTATATACTGTAGCCCTTCGGCCCCTCCTGTGATGTATATACTGTAGCCCTTCGGCCCCTCCTGTGATGTATATACTGTAGGCCCCCGGCCCCTCCTGTGATGTATATACTGTAGGACCCCGGCCCCTCCTGTGATGTATATACTGTAGGATCCCGGCCCCTCCTGTGATGTATATACTGTAGGACCCCGGCCCCTCCTGTGATGTATATACTGTAGGATCCCGGCCCCTCCTGTGATGTATATACTGTAGCCCTCCGGCCCCTCATGTGATGTATATACTGTAGCCCTCCGGCCCCTCATGTGATGTATATACTGTAGCCCTCCGGCCCCTCATGTGATGTATATAGTGTAGCCCTCCGGCCCCTCATGTGATGTATATAGTGTAGCCCCCCCAGCCCCTCCTGTGCTGTATATACTGTAGCCCCCAGCCCCTCCTGTGCTGTATACACAGTAGTGTCAGTGTGCACGGCCATCACGCTGCACAGCCCCTTGCACGGGAGCATCTGGATGGAGACAAGCGGGGAGGTGAGGCTGCTGTCAGCTTCCCCATTTTAAAAATATCTGTAATGTGTCATTGTGTGCTTGTGTATATCTATGTATGTCCGTGTATACGACTGTATATATTTATATGTATTTTTCTGAATTTATCTTCAAGTCTACTGTATATATGTACAGTATGTATGCCTGTATACATATGTGTATGCATGTGCGCCACTGAGACTCTTTCACCCGGGGGCCATGAAAACCTAGAGCCGGGCCCGTGCATAGCGGTTTATACTCTGACCAGGTTTTGCAGCCATCTGAATGAGGCTTTATACACAGACAGCCTGACAGACCAGAAGCGACTCACATTCTCTCTACACCCAGTTTACAGCAGGAGTGCCCCTTTACACGGTCTATATGCCCTCTGTGAGATAATTTTATATAAAGAGTCATTAATTCTTTAAAAAATTACTCAAACTATTATACGGCAGAGCAGATCTACACTGGTTTGATGGGAATAAAGGCAAATTTATATGGACCCCCTACACCTCTAATATTCAAAATCATGTACAATGCCTTTGTGTAGTGTGCCAGTACGGATCTCCTCCAGTATATGAGGTATACTATCCCCTGGTTTATTTCTCAGTGTCCCCTTAAAGGGTTATACTCCTTCTTGGACATTTTTAAATACCATAAATATGGAGGTCTTCTCTCCGCCATGATGTATGTCACTGCTCCTTCAAAAAAGTTCCATCTTAAAATGTCCAAAATCTGGCAGATGAGCATCAGCCTCTTGGCTATTACTCATGGGCACGCAGGATTGAGACATCTTTGCCCCCAGCTGCTGGATCTGTGACAGCACCTCCTGGTGGTTGCACTGCCGCTGCCTCATCTGATCCTGTTCCCACCGATTCTGCCTCTCTATAAGAGTCTGCATGACTTGCGTCAGCCGGTGAAGCTCCCCTCTAATCGAGTCCAATTGCTCCACATTGGTTTCTGGCCTTGCCGGAGGAAATGACGGTGCCGTCTGTGTGCTCGCGTCTTTTAACTAAGGGGCAAAAAATGGAGGAGAGAATTAATATGGATACAAGTGATCGGCAGAGAGGAGGTAGACTATAATCTTAAGCTGTTCATCATCTCAAGCACAAAGCTGCTGCAGAGAACTGGAAGGTGAAGGATCATCAGGCAAAAATAATCATTAACAAGCAAGAAGACTTGGATGTCAATGAAAACCCATGAGCGTGGCATTAATACCCTCTGTACACAATGGAAGTCTACCGCCAGATTCCCCCGGGCTCGGGGCCGCCAGACTCCCCCGGGCTCGGGGCCGCCAGACTCCCCACCAGAATCCTTGGCTGACATTATTAATCTCCTAATACACTATACATGGTTATATGAACTCCACTAACCCACCAGGACTCTTACTAAACCTATTAGGCAATAGTATACAGTGTGTCCACCCATATCCTGTCCTCCGCCATTAACTTGAGAACGGCGGCAGCTATGGGCATAGAAGTGGTGTCTAGGTATAGTAAAGTAGCCATGCGCTACGCAATGAAACCACCTATAGCGCCACCTGGTGGAAAACAACGGAGTTAGCATTTTTATCTCGAAAACGGAACGAGATAGAGAAAAAAAGTGAATTACAAAGTTGCAGGGCATCATCAATTCAATAGGAATCGACACCTTGCATACAGAAATGCTATGATTAGAACGTGTAAAACTCACAAGGCTGCGGACGTGAAGCGATACCTCATGGAGACCTTCCTACAAGTCATTGGGTATGGAGGCTGTGTGGAGTGGCCTCCACGCTCACCTGACCTGACCCCATTGGACTTCTTTCTGTGAGGTCACATCAAACAGCAGGTGAATGCGACCCCTCCACCAACATTGCAGGACCTACGACGATGTATCACAGATGCTTGTGCAAACGTGTCACCTACCATATTGCACAACGTGCAGCAAGATACAGTATGCTGTGCAGAGTCCAGATGTGCATTGCAGCTGACGGGGGACACTTTGAGCATCAAAGTTAAATGAGCGCCATATGCGTGACCAGCATTCAATGTTTTTGGGGTCATGGGTTTCATATCATAGCACTTCTGTATGCAAGGTGTCGATTTGTATTGAATTGATGATGCCCTACAATTTTTTAATTCACTTTTTTCCTCTATCTTGTTCAGTTTTTCGAGATAAAAATGCTAACACTGTTGTTTTCCACCAGGTGGCGCTATAGGTGGTTTCATTGCGTAGCGCATAATAATAATAATAATTTTATTCATTTATATAGCGCTATTAATTCCACAGCGCTTTAAATACATTGGGGCTCACAATCTAGAGTCCCTATCTATATGTCTTTGGAGTGTGGGAGGAAACCGGAGTAACCGGAGGAAACCCACGCAAACACGGGGAGAACATACAAACTCCTTGCAGATGGTGTCCTTAGTGGGATTTGAACCCAGGACCCCAGCGCTGCAACACTGCAGTGCTAACCACTGAGCCACCGTGCCGCCCGCATGGCTACTTTACTATACCTAGACACCACTTCTATGCCTATACCTGCCCCGTTCTCAAATTAATACCAGTGGACAGGATATGGGTGGACACACTGTATATTAAGTCTAATTGTTAACCATGGCCCTTTGGATTATATAGCCGATTCCCCATTTATACCCAGTCAGTCATACCCGAGTACTTGCTTCACATGTCTGCATCACAGCATGCTGCTGGCTTGTTTGAGGAATTGGATATTGTCCTCCTAGATTCAATGGCTGACTTCCATTTTGAAATATTACCTAGTAACAATTAAGAAAAAGCATGTCACTTTCCCAAAGCAATAGACATTGGGGTTATCCAGGATGCACTTACTGATGACCTCTGGAAACATCTGCACCCCACTAATCTCCAGATATTTGCTGATCGGTGGGGGATGCCAAGTATCTACAGAGGTCATCGATATGCAAGCACAGGACGGGCTGACCTGGTTTGCAGTAGGATTCCTCACATTACCTTCTTCTGTAGCGTGATTGCTTTGTCTACCAATTTCTTTGTGACCAGCAGCGCTGGGTTCCTGGGGGCGAGGAGGGGGGTCCTTGCTCTTCCATTGATGGGATTATGACATGCCTGATATGTAGGGCTGGGGCGAGGCACACTTAGCATGGGATGCTGGGCAGGACGAACAGCACAAGGTCCTTACAAACCAAATGGAAAAAGGTTGGTTAGTATTTTAATATGTAAATGTCTGGATTCCGTCATGAATCAGGAGCATTTCTATATAAAATGAGAACACTCACGCGTTTCCTGCACTCTCTGTCCCTGTGACACAGCCGGAGGCACGGTCCTCGGAGCACTGCTTGGTGGCTCCAGGGATGGATTTCCCTGAGAAAGAGACGTCACACTCACAATTTTAATTCTTCCCTCGGCGTCATCTTGCGGTTTCACATCTCTTGGGGTTTCCTGTGCTTTGGATACCTGAGGACCCCTCTCCTTTTTCTGGCCACCACCATCTTGCAGAAGCCTCCACAGCTGGGCTTGTTCCCAAGGTTGTTCCTTTGCAGGGCTGCTTTGGGGGGCACCGCCGGACTTCTCAGGTTCAATATTCTTACGTTTCAAGAAGAGGTAGATTGCTTGTGGAGTCACCTTTATATTGTCCAACTCAAGGACCTTTTTGATTTTCCGAAAGCTTAGACCGGCTTTCCTCAACACCACAATCCTGTGTTTTGCCTGATCATCCAGACGGCCCATCGTGTCAGCGGCCTAGACCCTCACAAGATCAACGGAAAAGAACGAGTCCTGAAAGAAACAGAAGGATCTGGTTACAGAAGTAACGAAAGTCCAATAGTATGATTACGCAATACAAAAACCTGTCCTCCTAATACACAGCCGTCAGGACCAGGCCCCGTCCTCCTCCTAATACACAGCCGTCAGCCCCGTCCCCTCCTAATACACAGATATCAGGAGCCGTCAGCCCCGTCCCCCTCCCGATACACCGATATCGGGACCCGGCCCAGTCCCCCTCCCGATACACCGATATCGGGACCCGGCCCAGTCCCCCTCCTGATACACAGATATCGGGACCCAGCCCAGTCCCCCTCCTGATACACAGATATCGGGACCCGGCCCAGTCCCCCTCCTGATACACAGATATCAGGACCCGGCCCAGTCCCCCTCCTAATACACCGATATCAGGACCCGGCCCAGTCCCCCTCCTAATACACCGATATCAGGACCCGGCCCAGTCCCCCTCCTAATACACCGATATCAGGACCCGGCCCAGTCCCCCTACTAATACACAGATATGAGGACACGGCCCCGTCCCCCTCCTAATACACAGATATGAGGACACGGCCCCGTCCTCCTCCTAATACACAGAGATCAGGACACGGCCCCGTCCCCCTCCTAATACACAGAGATCAGGACCCGGCCCAGTCCCCCTCCTAATACACAGCTATCAGGACCCGGCCCAGTCCCCCTCCTAATACACCGATATCAGGACCCGGCCCAGTCCCCCTCCTAATACACAGATATGAGGACACGGCCCTGTTCTCCTCCTAATACACAGAGATCAGGACCCGGCCCAGTCCCCCTCCTAATACACAGATATCAGAACCCGGCCCAGTCCCCCTCCTAATACACAGATATCAGGGCACGCCCCGTCCTCCTCCTAATACACAGATATCAGGACACGGCCCCGTCCTCCTCCTAATACAGAGATATCAGGACACGGCCCTGTTCTCCTCCTAATACACAGATATCAGGACACGGCCCTGTCCTCCTCCTAATACACAGATATCAGGACCCGGCCCAGTCCCCCTCCTAATACACAGACATCAGGACACGGCCCTGTTCTCCTCCTAATACACAGATATCAGGACACGGCCTCGTCCTCCTCCTAATACACAGATATCAGGACACGGCCCCGTCCCCCTCCTAATACACAGATATGAGGACACGGCCCTGTTCTCCTCCTAATACACAGAGATCAGGACCCGGCCCAGTCCCCCTCCTAATACACAGATATCAGAACCCGGCCCAGTCCCCCTCCTAATACACAGATATCAGGGCACGCCCCGTCCTCCTCCTAATACACAGATATCAGGACACGGCCCCGTCCTCCTCCTAATACAGAGATATCAGGACACGGCCCTGTTCTCCTCCTAATACACAGATATCAGGACACGGCCCTGTCCTCCTCCTAATACACAGATATCAGGACCCGGCCCAGTCCCCCTCCTAATACACAGACATCAGGACACGGCCCTGTTCTCCTCCTAATACACAGATATCAGGACACGGCCTCGTCCTCCTCCTAATACACAGACATCAGGACACGGCCCCGTCCTCCTCCTAATACACAGATATCAGAACCCGGCCCAGTCCCCCTCCTAATACACAGATATCAGGGCACGCCCCGTCCTCCTACCTGGTGTTATGCTGAGCCCTGTAGTCCCCGTGCCGCACACTGCTCGGTTCTCACCTCCGCTCTCCCAGTCTCCGGGGCTGTAGCCATGTCACTGCCTTTGTTTATGTTGGGGGGGTGAACGTGAAGGCTCCTGTGATGTCACGTGATTTGCTAGGAAGGGGCGGAGCTTACCCTCGTGCCTCTTTCTGGAGGAGCGGAAGCCTCGGCACATAAACACTGGCGCGCAGCACTGACGTCATCACAGCGCGCTGCCTCCCTCTCTTCTCCCCGGGGGGAGGTGTAGGAGGGGGTTTCCGTCAGCAGAGGTTACTGTACCCGGCATTGACCCTGCGGTCAGTGTATAGAGGCAGCACTGTACTCATCCAGTCACATTTGTATCAGTGCCTTGTGGTGACTTCAGTGCAGGCTGATAACAGGGAGCACTAGACTACACTCACCTGTAAAGCAATGAACATCCTATACTTTGTAGAGTGTATCCAGTTACTTATCATTACCGACCTCCTAACTTTCACATTTCCATTCTACAGATAATTTGAAGGGTTTCCAGCCTGAAAAAAATAAATCTATATCTAAAAAAAATACTTTGGTGTCGCACTACGCCTTTAAATATCGCAGTCTGAGATTGAAGTGGTTAAACTGCAGCGATCGGAACTCGTGCCCGTCACTGCTTTTAGGCTTCTTCACATATTCGTATCTCTGGTACACGTGACGTCCGTTTTCACACGTACCGGAGTGACGGGCACACGTAGACCCACTAAAATCAACGGGTGTTTTCCCATGGACCATGTGTCCGTGTGGAGCATACGTGTGTCCGTGTGCTCCGCATGTAAACATGTCTGTTTTTCTCCGGCAGAACAGGTGTCACATGGACCGCACGAATGTGATCCGTGTGACATCAGTGTGACACGTCCCGGAGAAAACCATGTTTCTGTGAAATAAAATTAATTTCTATACTCACCTTCTCCAGCGCTGCTGTCTCTGCCACTGCTGTCACTTGCTTCCGACCCCCCGGTCATTAAGGTCACCGCATCACCGAGGACCAGAAGCAGCAGCGTGAGTCAGCAGGACCGGAGACCGCAGAGCGGAAGACATCAGCAGCGCCAGGGACAGGTAAACAGAAAGTTCCTGTTCTCCGCGTATTATCACGGATAGCACACGGATTACACTCAGGTGCCAAACTCACTGCACACGGAGGGCCATACGCACCTTTTACATGTCCGTGCAAAATGTGTGTGGTATGTCAAGGACGTATGAAAGAGGCCGCAGAGGCAGATACTGGCTGAATATAACAGCCAACATCTGCCCCATGACGGATATATACATTGTAGAGCGGGAAAGAGTTACTGTCCAAAGCAGTGCGATTACGGAATGCCAAACTTGTGTTTTCTTTTATCAATAATTGTAACCTCAAAATGTATGTAACAGGTCAATAGGGGGTTTAGAGAGACATTCTGTTAAATAAGGGTGTTTCCCTTGTTGGTTTTCCTAACCCTCTATTGAGATCCGATATTAATTTTTAAGGTCAGCTTTGACTATAGTTAATGACACTGTTTCCTGTTCGCTATGCAATTTCTATGAATTATTATATGTAACAATTGTAACAACTGCGAATCTTGTAATAGGGTCGGTTCTACAGGATTGGAGAATGGCTTAGGCCGGTTTCAGACGTCCGTGTTTAATCAGGTACCAGTCACACATGTGTTATACGTGTGACAGGTACCGGAGAAAACATGGGTTTGTGAAATAAAAAGATTTTCCATATTTACCTATTGTCTCTGACTCTGCTGCCTCCCGCTCCTGACCGCCGATCATTATATTCATTTCATTAATTATTCACCGCACTCAGGACCTGGAAGCCGGATAAGCGCTGGGGACAGCGCCAGGTACAGCACCGCCGAGGACGGGTGAGTATTCTGCAAGCACAGTGACATCCAGGAGGTCATCGGAGTTCCCGATGAACTCTGATGACCACCGCGACACCCACGCTACAGCTTCATAGGTTCATCAGAGGTCACTGGGAACTGTGATGAGTCCCCGATGCTGTCCCCGCGATTCACCGGCTTCCAGGTTCTCGCTACACACCCACACACACGTATACACTGAGCACACATACACACATATGTATGCACACATAGCAGACACACATAGATACACCGAGCACATACACACATAGCGCACATGCATGTATACACTGAACACACACACATACACACACTGCTGTATACTCACTCAGTGATGCGGTCCCCGGCACTGAAGTCCCCTCGATGCTCCGGCCTCCAGCTCCACGGGGCACTAAATATTCAGTGAGTATAATGAGCGGCGATAAGGAGCGGGAGGCAGCAGAGCCGGAAACAGCATCGCTGGAGAGAGGCAAATAAAAAAAAATCTTTATATTAAAAAGACCCATGTTTTCTCCGGTACTGTCACACTGATGTCACACGGATCACATCAGTGTGCGATCCGTCTAACACCCGTGCTGCCGGAGAAAAAACGGACATGCCTGCGTGTGTGCGTGCGGGGTCAAGAGAGGTCACACGGTCCATGTGAAAACACGGCAGTGTGAGTAGCAGCAAATAATAACATGGGTACGTGTGGCATCCGTTTTAAAAATGGATGTCACACGTACCTAAAACACGGACGTCTGAAACCAGCCTTACATGGTAGCAATATTTAAGAAAGGTAAGAGGGTAGATCCATGCCATTACCATCCTGTAAGTATGACATCATTGGTGTGCAGTTTTTGAGGGCATTATAAGAGATGACATGAACAAATATATTGCAGAGAATAATATAATTATTGATAACCAGCATGGATTCATGTCGGGGTTCTAGGAGGAGGTAAGTGCAAACCTGGATATTGGTAATGTGGCTGAGGTGATTTATGTGGACTTTGCAAAGGCATTTGATACTGTACCACATAACAGAAGAAAAAAAAGAGAACCAGCTCACCCACACCAGATGAAGACTATATTTCCAGAACGGTACACGGACGTCTGAGCCGGCCAGGCTGTAACTTCAGGCAAGGGAAAAACACTCCAGCATCCAAAGCCATGGTATAAAAAAATCTTCTTAATTGGGTGTTCATTAAAAAGAAAAAACAGTGGCTAAAACAACCACCTACAGTTTTAGCCACTGCTTTTTCTTTTTAATAAACACCAAATATAAAAATAGCAACAAAAAGAGGAAAATATCCTCCAAAAATTAAGTATTGCTCACAGCAAGATGGGCTGCAGTGTGTACATTGCCCAGGCCAAAAACTAGTACTCTAGCAGGATACAGCTAAACCCCCACTAAAGTGGAAGCGTCACAGGTGCAGGAGGGGCGAATCACACACACCTCCATGGAATGGAGGGGGGCGATTGCTAGATGATAAAACTGCACACTAGTGGCTTGCATAGAGCGCTGTTCACACATGCAGATAACACAGTCACAAACCCGCAGCCTATTAGGTGACGCCCATACTATTAGATCAGGCGGGCTGCCTGGCAAATGAGATTTAATGTTGATAAATGTAAAGTAATGCACCTAGGACGGAGTAATCCTATAGCTGTGTATACATTAAATGGAAGTAAACTCGGGACTACAGAACAGGAGAAGGACTTGGGTATTCTCATTACACATAAGCTGAGCAGCAGCACTCAATGTCAGGCAGCAGCTGCTAAAGCAAACAAGATTTTAGGGTGTATAAAAAGAGAGATTAGATCCCATGAGCCCAACGTATTGTTACCCCTCTATAAATCACTTGTAAGGCCACATCTGGAATATGGGATCCAGTTTAGGGCTCCTTAAAAAAGGATAATCTGAATTTATTCGGTTCAAAGGCAGGCAACTAGATTATTGCAATGAATGGAGGCCTCCGTATGATGAGAGGTTAGAAAAGTTGTGCTTGTTTAAATTAGAAAAAAAAGACGTCTCAGAGGAGATCTCATTTATTTGTATAAATACATGTGTGGTCAATATAAAGGACTGGCACATGGCTTATTCCTTCCAAAGACAATACTAAGGAGCAGGGGGCATTCACTGCGAGTGGAAGAAAAGCGATTCCGGCAGCTAAATAGGAAAGGGTTCTTTACAGTTAGAGCAGTCAGACTGTGGAATGCCGACCACAAGAGGTAGTAATGGCAGATACTATAACAGCATTTAAAAATGAGCTGGATGATTTCCTCAGTACACACAGCATTGTGGGTTATAGATAATTTAGTGGCAAAAAATGTAGAATTATTGGTGAAGAAAGGTTGAACTTGATGGATCTAGGTCTTTTTTCAACTTATGTAACTATGAGTCATGATAGTGTATAAATAATAAAGAATATTTATTATAAACAACACACATTTACAGTATTTATTTGAAATACAGTAAGGCTATGTGCGCACGTTGCGTACTAGCCTGCAGAAATTTCTGCAGCGATCTGAAGAGCACATGTGCGCTTTAGATCGCTGCAGAAATGTCCGTAGTGAGCGCCGATTCCATGCGCTCTGCCTGCAGCTCCTGCCATAGACAGAGCAGGAGCTGCCGGCAAAGCGCAGGAAAGAAGTGACATGTCACTTCTTTTTGCGCAGCGCTTCGGCAGTAGCCGAAGCGCTGCGCACTGAGACGCCACGTGCGCACGGCCCCTGCACAATCTCCATAGACTGTGCAGGGGACGCAGGACGCATGCAGTTACGCTGCGCTGCAAAGCGCAGCGTAACTGCATGAATTTACGCAACGTGCGCACATAGCCTAATAGCACAGAATCAAACCCACAATTACCTAACAGTATTCCACCTACATTACCAAAAACACACCTACATCCACATAAACCATCCCTTCCCATCAGTAAAAGCTGTCCCCGCAACTATACAGATAAGGGGAAATGGAAAGATGATTGGACACTCTCTCTGATTGGAGTGGCTCGATTATTCCTTGCTTTTGCTCTATGTAATGACTGGGACTCTGTTTCCTTGTCCTCTTGGAAAACCTTGGGAAGATTTCTTCAATAATGTTTGTATTGTTATCTACCACAAACATTGGGACAATGGGGAATTGATTTCTAGAAAATATTACTAACATTGGGGGGAACTGCCCCAAATAATGGAGAACTGTTTTCTGTAAAGTACTACAAACTGGGACAATGGGGAATTGTTTCCAGTAGTTGAATCACAAACAATAGGGTTTTTTTGTTACAATGAGAATGGTAAGATACATGAGTGCTTTTATTTATATATATATATATATATATATATATATATATATATATATATATATATATATATATACTAGCTGTAGTACCCGGGCGTTGCCCGTCTGTCTCTTTTCCCGTCTGTCTCTTTCCCGGTCTGTCTCTTTGCCCGTCTGTCTCTTTGCCCGTCTGTCTCTTTCCCCGTCTGTCTCTTTCCCCGTCTGTCTCTTTCCCCGTCTGTCTCTTTCCTCGTCTGTCTCTTTCCTCGTCTGTCTCTTTCCTCGTCTGTCTCTTTCCTCGTCTGTCTCTTTCCCCGTCTGTCTCATTCCCCGTCTGTCTCTTTGCCCGGATGTCTCTTGCCCGGCTGTCTCTTTACCCGGATGTCTCTTTGCCCAGCTGTCTCTTTCCCGGTCTGTCTCTTTCCAGGTCTGTTTCTTTCCAGGTCTCTCTTTCCCCGTCTGTCTCTTTGCCCATCTGTCTCTTTCCAGGACTGTCTCTTTTCTCCTCTGTCTCAGTCTGTGTCTATGTCTGTCTGTCTGTCTTTTTCTGTCTCTCTCTATCCGTCTCCCCACCGACAACTTATTATCTCACACATAAGCTTCTTATACTAACAGTTTATTTTGTTCCTATAGCAACCACTGACAGTTGCTATTAATAGCCTGTAGCTCCCATCTCCATTCAGTTTAATGGAGGCATGATTTTTCAGAGTAACTCTAAAGCGCGGGGTTAAATTTTCTATGACGTTCCCTGGGTCACATGGGGTGTCTGTGCAAAATTTTGTGATTGTAAATGCGACGGTGCAAATTCATTTAGCAGGCATACACACACACACATACACATACATACACTGAGATTTATATATTAGATATATATCTATAGCGCTGGTCTGGAATTGCAATGGCCATTATAATATTCTAAATACCTCCATTTATGTTATAAGGTAGAATTTATTTTGGTTTTCGGCTGGAATTTTTTCTCATATTTATACACCATACAGAGACTCACCTGTTCACATTGTAAAGGTGCTGCCAGTACAGTTTGAAGTCAGGTTAGTACCAGCGTGGGAAACCAGCAAGGGAACCCCTGTTTCATTCTGTTTTTTTCTATTGTAAAATGCATATGTGGCGCCCTGGCCTAGCCAGGTCGTCACAGATAACATACAAACACCCCCACCCCCATTAGACAGGGACATCAGCTAAACAAAAATCCTTGTTGCCTCCCTCCAGTGTCTGATGTCCACACCAGGTGGGGCGGAGCCAAGCAGTTGGCCCCACCCACTGAGGAGTTCACAGGCCTGGAGGCGGGAAAAGTGACAGAACAGTGTTGGAGTTTGAAGTGAGAGGAGTGAGCACTTGGGTGTCTGGGTTTGTGGCCCAGGCACTGACAGCAAGGTTGGCAGACGGTGGTGGCCGTCTGCACGAGTGGTGGAGCAACGCAGAACCGTAGGACCGGGGTCGGGCGACGGCCCGCCGGTACCGACCGGGGAGCGAAGCAAAGCCAGCACACACAGGCAGGGCCATCGGACCCCGACCAGGCTTGGAGCTGCCGACAATAGTCAGATCTTAATGTGACTGGAACCCCAGGGGTTTCACAGCAGCAAAAGTCCCGATTGAAGGCAACAGCCCACACCGTGAGGGTATACAGCTACCCCCTAAGGCTAGAGACCCAAGGGCCAGCGCCTGCGGGCAAACGGGCTCCTCCGGTACCCATACACCGGGGAGCGGACTACCGTTGGGAATCCATAGTAGTCAGAAGGAGAACATCAAGGTGCAGGGAAAGACAGTCACCATCAACTGTCCGGGGAGAAACACAGCAGCCAGCTGCGGGACCCGTCCATCCAGCCGTTTGGTTTACCGAGGACTTTGTACCTTTCTTGCTGAGTGAGTACACCCGTGCCATCCGGCACCGCGCCGCGCTGTCCCTGCAACCCTGCACCTCACCGACCCTGCCTCCCTGCCACAACATCACCGGGCCCCGGGACCACCAACCCCTACCCACGGAGGGGGAAAACAACATCCAAGCTGCTCCTTACCATCGCTCCCGGGATCCCCGTCATCAGCAGCGGTGGTGCCTATCTTCACCACGACCCGTGGGTGGCGTCACGGACTAAGGGGCACTTTGCACACTACGACATCGCAGGCCGATGCTGCGATGCCGAGTGCGATAGTGCCCGCCCCCGTCGCAGCAGCGATATGTGGTGATAGCTGGCGTAGCGAAATTTATCGCTACGCCAGCTTCACACACACACTCACCTGCCGTGCGACGTCCCTGTGGCCAGCGACCCGCCTCCTTGTTAAGGGGGCGGGTCGTGCGGCGTCACTGCGACGTCACACGGCAGGCGGCCAATCAGAGCGGAGGGGCGGAGATGAGCAGGATGTAAACATCCTGCCCACCTCCTTCCTTCTGCATATCCTACGGAAGCCGCAGTGAGGCCGGTAGGAGACGTTCCTCGCTCCTGCGACTTCACACACAGCGATGTGTGCTGCCGCAGGAGCGAGGAACAACATCGGACCATTGCGTCAGCGTAATTATGAATTACGCCGACGCTATACCGATGATACGATTACGACGCTTTTGCGCTCGTTAATCGTATCATCCAGCCTTTACACACTGCGATGTCGCATGCGATGCCGGAAGTGCGTCATTTTCAATTTGACCCCACCGACATCGCACCTGCGATGTCGCAGTGTGCAAAGTGCCCCTTAATCTCCCAAACCAACCACCCCTTTCACTCACGGGCGAGGAGCGCCGCTCGAGTCCCCGGACCCGGCCCACCGCTCGAGCCACCGAGCGGCAGCAGCCGCAGCAGCGCCGGACCCGAGCGTTAGCGAGAGCGCAGCAGCGACGGCGTCCTCCCCGCCTGCGACACATATAACAGGGAGGGGTGCTCTGTTTGCTGGATTTGCACCTCAGCTCCTGGCCTCTTCATTAGCCTCCTTTTTGTTAACCAGCTGATCTTGTAGGTTTTTAAAACACAGAGAAGATGCAGTGTAGTGTAGGACCCAGCAAAGGAGGGTGCAGTGAAGGGGCGCTGGGCTGGTATTACAATGGCCATTATAATATTCTAAATACCTCCATTTATGTTATAAGGTAGAATTTATTTTGGTTTTTCACAGTGTGCGCCTGGAATTTTTTCTCATATATATATATATATATATATATATACACACAACTTTAGCAAAAATTAAGAGACCACTTCCAAATTTCCAGTTTTTCTGATTTTTCTCTTTATAGGTATATTTTTGAGTAAAATATAAACTGTCCCTTTATTCTGTAAGTTACTGACAACGTCTCCGAATTTCCAACCAAAAAATGTTGTATTTATTTTCTGAAAATGACAAATGGTCAAAATAAAAAAAACAATGCATTGCTTTCAGACTTCAAATAATGCAAAGAAAACAAGTTCATAATCATTTAGAAACAACAATACTAATAATGTTTTATCTCAGGAGGAGTTCAGAAATCAATATTTTGTGGAATAACCATGATTTTTAATCCCAGCTTTCCTGCGTCTTGGCTGCTTTTCACCAGTCTGTTACACTGCTTTTGTGAGACCTTATGCCACTCCTGGTGCAAAAATGTAAGTAGTTCTTCCTTGTTTGATGGCTTGTGACTATCCATCTTCCTCTTGATTACATTTCAGAGGTTTTCAATGGGGTTCAGGTCTGGAGATTGGGCTGGCCATGACACGGTTTTGATGTGGTGAAACCTTCATCCACACATTGATTGACCTAGCTGTGTGGCATGGCGAGTAGTGTGGGTGACATATGATCCATCAAAAGTAATCTGACAGGTGCCCCGCCCCCTATCAAAATTATCAAACTGTCATGTGGCACGCCCCTTATCTATCAAAGTGTATCAAAATGTGTTCTCTTTTATTGACTAGCAATATATTTATTGGTTTTTGATATCAAAATCCTGCAGGTGTAATTCACAATCTATAATATTAGTTAATATTATAGATTGTGAATTACGCTACAATTTACAATTAACAGACACATCAACAGCTGTAGAGAAGGTATACAGAATTGCTTCTCAACATTTGTGCTTATAGGGTCCAAGTAACATGTTCTGTAAAAAAGCCCCAGTGCTGACCATACAATGCTGTGTCAGTCTGATAACGCCTTTTATCCTGCGTGTGCCCACAACTAATGTGACACCCTGGACTAGCCAGGTAGTCACAAACACAACACCACACACACCCCTTCCCCGGATAGGTGACACCAGTCACACAGAAATCCTTGTTGCCACCTTCCAGGGTCTGATGTCCACACAAGGTGGGGCGGAGCCAGGTGGTTGACCCCGCCCACCGAGGAGTTCACAGGCCTGGAGGCGGGAAAAACACTGTCAGTCAGTCAGTGGAGAGTGGAGAGTAGAGGTCAGACAGTGAAGGAGTGAGGAGGGAAAGTCAAGGGCAGACCTGACACCAGGCCTGCCACAGACTGTCTAGGTGTCTGGGTCGGAGCCCATGTACCTCCAGCAAGGTCGGCAGATGGTGGTGGCCGTCTGCAGGAGTTGGTGTACGGTCGGTGGAACCGTAGGACCGGGGTCAGGCGGTGGCCCGCCGTTAACGAACCGGGGAGCCGATTGGAAGCCAAGCACCAGGCAGGGTACTCAGACCCCGACTAGGCTAGAAGCCGCCCTTATAGTCAAATTTACTGATTGCGGTCTGGACCTCAGGGGTTCATTCCCACCCAAGTCCCGATTGAAGGCAACAGCCCAACCGTTCCGGATAAGTGCCACCGCCAAAGGCAAGAGATCCAAGGGGCCAGCCCCTGTAGGCAAGCGGGCTCCTACGACATTTACACGCCGGGGAGCGGACTACCAGTGTCCAGGCACAGGGGTCATTCACAACACAACATCGGTGCAAGGGGAACGACAGCCACCACCAACCCGTCCAGGGAGAACACCGCAGCCGGCTGTGAGCCCCATCCTTTCTACTGTTTGGTTTACCAGAGACTCCGATGTATTGTGTCAGAGTGAGTACATCAGTGCCTTCGGGCCGCGCGCTGCACCGCATCGCCCAGCGCCCAGCAGGGCCACGCTCCCCCTCGCCAAAACACCCTCCTTTCACGGGCCTTCGGGACCATCGCCCCTGCCCACGGAGGGGTTAACACCGAGCTGCATAACACCGTCCCCGGGAGGCCTAGTCAACGGCAGCAGTGGTGTCCACCATACAATCACCACAACCCGTGGGTGGCGTCACGAACTTTGCTAATTCCAAAAAACAACCACCCAAACCCCTGCGTGCACCGCCACTACCCCTTGCAGAGCGACGGGACAGGCTCGAGCCACCACCCGCAGTACGAGCACGGACCCGAGCGGCTCGGCGGACGCAGCCGAGGCCGCGGGGCGGTACACTAACAAGAAGTGATAAGCTAGAAATGTCTGTGTGGAGAGATTACATGCCACAATTAACAGGGGCAGAAACAGCAATGTGTGCAAAGAGGAATACAGAATAGCACACACTATTATTAGTTACTATAATATTACTATCATATCATATTAGAGTTGTATTTAATTCTACTACTGTAATTCACAATGTATATGTCAGGATTTTGATACAGTAATCTCTATCTAATCCTGACATATGGTGTCCTCTTTTATTGCCTAGTGATATACGGTATTTATTGTTTTTTGATATCAAAATTCTACTAGTGTAATACACATTGTATAATATTAGTTAATTTTATATTATCCTGCTAGTGTAATATTAGCTAATATAATATTATCTAATATTATTCCCACTGTGTATTTGGTTTTGATTGGGCATGTTATGTATATGGCCAATTATACTATTACCCGTCCTGTGCTATTAATCAGCTTTTATAACTCCCCGAGTATTGTTTGTATAAAAGACAGACACATTAAAAGTTTAAATTCTTTATTGATCAAATGTCATTTACATTCAATAAAATGTCAGAGCATTACAATTAAATCTGTATTAAAACAGAACAATATAAAAGTATTGCAAGCACTGGCATAATGCACTATTTAATAACATACAAATATATATTACATCTCTACATAATAATTCAGTGCATTACAATTCAGCATCCGGCTGTTACATTGTGGCCACATTGATTGTAGTATCGGGAGAGTCCTTTTTATAGGCATCAAACTTGTTTGTGTGATACCTAATGGAGAATGTAAAGATTGAATTGGACGCGGGGTGTGGATAGAGGCTGAGGCTTAGATACACCACTAGCTTCATTAATAGGCAATTTTAATGCGTCTTAAAGCGCTCTAGTAGTGGGATTACCCACAATGGTAGATGGTATATGTAACTCGGCCAATACCTGCAGAAACGTATTCCAACAATGTGGTCAATTTCTGTTAGTCAAGGCATGGCTTTGTGTTGTATTACGTACTAAAGTTAACCTACTCGTTGCCGGGCTGTTGGAGGTCGGGTCAGGCGATGTCACGGGTTGCCTTACCCGGTTCCGGTGCCCCGAGGCGTACAGAAATGGATGGGAATAGGTGGTGTTGGGGATGGTTTGTCGTGATGCCACCTGTGGTATGCAGCCAGTGAGTTAGCCAAAGCTGCAGTATTCCTCACTGGGGCAGATGTTATGGCAGCCGGGATGGTGTTGCTCCCCACAGGCGGAGCGGGCCCCGGGTGGGTGATAGAGGTAGAGTGGGTGATGGCTGTCGGTGCCAAAGAGCTGGGGAGGCGACGCCGGTAAAGGACGAGCCAATACAGTCTCTGTGGGTTCAATGTATCTCTTTACGCACAGCTTCCGTTGCCAGCCCAGTAATACCGGTCACCGCCGTGATGGGCTCTGGTCAATCAAAAGCAAGTGAGGGGCCACCACCGGTGTTGAAGACACAACAGAGAGAGTGCCCTTGTAGTAGGATGTCCTCCTTAGTAGTTAGGAACCCAGGCTCAGCTCCAAGCCCCGGGCCCTGTGTAGATTGAAGAGTTCCAGAGATGTCTTCTCAGAACTATAGTCCCGACTTGTCTCCATTTGAGTGTGCTTTGCGCTTACTTCTACCCCCTGTGGTGCCCACTCCCTGCCGGTTGCCCTAGCGACTGGAAAGTCCCATGTTTCTGCATGGCCACCCCCGTCTGTCCCAAGACAGCTCCCCAGTGGGAAGCACCTGACTGTATGTGAGGTGAAATGGGGAAACACCGATGATTAACCCCCCCCCCATTACCTGAGATTGATACCACACCTTAACTGAGGTGAAGTACCCTGTGGCGACCAGAGCCTCAGGGGCGCCACAACACTATCTGAACCAAATAAGTTTATTTTAGTCTTATCAGACCACAGGATGGCTCTAGTAATCCATGTCCTCAGTCTGCTTGTCTTCAGCAAACTGCGGCTTCCTTGGCCATCATCTTTAGAAGAGGCTTCCTTCTAGGACAACAGCCACGCAGAGCAATGTAATGTAGTGTGCGGCATATGGTCTGAGTACTGACAGGCGGACCCCCCACCCCTGTAACCTGTGCAGTGTGCGGTGTATGGTCTGAGCACTGACAGATGGACCCCCCACCCCTGTAACCTCTGCAGTGTGCATTGTATGGTCTGAGCACTGACAGGTGGACCCCCCACCCCTGTAACCTCTGCAGTGTGTGGCGCATGGTCTAAGCACTGACAGGTGAACCCCCCCCTACCCCTGTAACCTCTGCATTGTGCGGTGTATGGTCTGAGCACTGACAGGTGGACCCCTACCCCTGTAACCTCTGCAGTGTGTGGTGTATGGTCTGAGCACTGACAGGTGGACCCCCCACCCCTGTAACCTCTGCAGTGTGCATTGTATGGTCTGAGCACTGACAGGTGGACCCCCCACCCCTGTAACCTCTGCAGTGTGTGGCGCATGGTCTAACCACTGACAGGTGAACCCCCACCTACCCCTGTAACCTCTGCAGTGTGCGGTGTATGGTCTGAGCACTGACAGGTGGAACCCCACCCCTGTAACCTCTGCAGTGTGCGGTGTATGGTCTGAGCACTGACAGGTGGACCCCCCACCCCTGTAACCTCTGCAGTGTGCGGTGTATGGTCTGAGCACTGACAGGAGGACCCCCCACCCCTGTAACCTCTGCAGTGTGCGGTGTATGGTCTGAGCACTGACAGGTGGACCCCCGACTACTGTAACCTCTGCAGTGTGCGGTGTATGGTCTGAGCACTGACAGGTGGACCTCCCACCCCTGTAACCTCTGCAGTATGCGGTGTATGGTTTGAGCACTGAAAGGCAGATCCCCCCACCCCTGTAACCTCTGCGGCAATGCTGCCAGCACTATCACAATAATAGTTGCACTCAAGCAAGAGAGAAAAAAGCTAAAGGATGCACAGAGTGGACACAGGAATGTGAACATATATTTCTGCTTAGAAAAAAACATGAAAAAATTAGATATTTAGCAGATAAAATGGCCAATTTTATTTGAGCCCAATTACCACATCACGGTGCACCTCTCAACTAGGTCCTAACCTAGTGAATGCCTCTCTTTTGTCTCAATCCTGACCTTTTATATATGGCTTAAAAAGGAATGATGTACTGCAGGATGGGCTGAGGAGTGATGTACTGCAGGATGGGCTGAGAAGTGATGTACTGCAGGATGGTCTGAGAAGTGATGTACTGCAGGATGGGCTGAGAAGTGATGTACTGCAGGATGGGCTGAGGAGTGATGTACTGCAGGATGGGCTGAGGAGTGATGTACTGCAGGATGGGGCTGAGTAGTGATGTACTGCAGGATGGGCTGAGGAGTGATGTACTGCAGGATGGCCTGAGGAGTGATGTACTGCAGGATGGGCTGATGAGTAATGTACTGCAGGATGGGACTGAGGAGTGATGTACTGCAGGATGGGGCTGAGTAGTGATGTACTGCAGGATGGACTGAGGAGTGATGTACTGCAGGATGGGCTGATGAGTGATGTACTGCAGGATGGGCTGAGGAGTGATGTACTGTAGGATGGACTGAGGAGTGATGTACTGCAGGGTGAGCTGAGGAGTGATGTACTGCAGGATGGGGCTAAGTAGTGATGTCCTGCAGGATGGGCTGAGGAGTGATGTACTGCAGGATGGGCTGAGGAGTGATGTACTGCAGGATGGGCTGAGGAGTGATGTACTGTAGGATGGACTGAGGAGTGATGTACTGCAGGATGGGGCTGGGGAGTGATGTACTGCGGGATGGGCTGAGTAGTGATGTACTGCAGGATGGGCTGAAAAGTGATGTACTGCAGGATGGGGCTGAGTAGTGATGTACTGCAGGATGGGCTGAGGAGTGATGTACTGCAGGATGGACTGAGGAGTGATGTACTGCAGCATGGGGCTGAGTAGTGATGTACTGCAGGATGGGGCTGAGTAGTGATGTACTACAGGATGGGCTGAGGAGTGATGTACTGCAGTATGAGCTGAGGAGTGATGTACTGCAGGATGGACTGAGGAGTGATGTACTGCAGGATGGGGCTGAGTAGTGATGTACTGCAGGATGGGCTGAGGAGTGATGTACTGCAGGATGGACTGAGGAGTGATGTACTGCAGGATGGGGCTGAGTAGTGATGTACTGCAGGATGGGGCTGAGTAGTGATGTACTACAGGATGGGCTGAGGAGTGATGTACTACAGTATGAGCTGAGGAGTGATGTACTGCAGGATGGACTGAGGAGTGATGTACTGCAGGATGGGGCTGAGGAGTGATGTACTGCAGGATGGACTGAGGAGTGATGTACTGCAGGATGGGGCTGAGTAGTGATGTACTGCAGGATGAGCTGAGGAGTGATGTACTGCAGGATGGACTGAGGAGTTATGTACTGCAGGATGGGGCTGAGTAGTGATGTACTGCAGGATGGGCTGAGGAGTGATGTCCTGCAGGATGGGCTGAAGAGTGATGTACTGCAGGATGGGCTAAGTAGTGATGTACTGCAGGATGGGCTGAGGAGTGATGTACTGCAAGATGGGCTGAGTAGTGATGTCCTGCAGGATGGGGCTGAGGAGTGATGTCCTGCAGGATGGGGCTGAGGAGTGATGTCCTGCAGGATGGGGCTGAGGAGTGATGTTCTGCAGGATGGGCTGAGGAGTGATGTTCTGCAGGATGGAGTTGAGGAGTGATGTTCTGCAGTAAGCACCTGTATATAACAGGATAAGAGAATTGATGTTTTGTGCAAAACATGAGAACAGAACCAAAATCATAGGTTGTTGTTGTGAGCCCCCTGCGTCCTGCCTCCTGTGTCCTGCATCCTTCCCCCTGTGTCCTTTGTCCTGCCCCCTGCGTCATGCCCCCTGTGTCCTGCGTCCTGCCCCCTGTGTCCTTTGTCCTGCCCCCTGTGTCCTGTGTCCTGCGTCCTGCCCCCTGTGTCCTGCGTCCTGCCCCCTGTGTCCTTTGTCCTGCCCCCTGTGTCCTGTGTCCTGCGTCCTGCCCCCCTGTGTCCTGTGTCCTGCCCCCTGTGTCCTGCGTCCTGCCCCCTGTGTCCTTTGTCCTGCCCCCTGTGTCCTGCGTCCTGCCCCCTGTGTCCTGTGTCCTGCCCCCTGTGTCCTGCCCCCTATGTCCTGCCCCCTGCCCCCTGTGTCCTGTGTCCTGTGTTTTTCCCCCTGTGTCCTGCATCCTGCCCCCTGTGTCCTGCGTCCTGCCCCCTGCGATCCCCATAATAAAGGTTATTCGGGCCTTTTATATATTTACTGTAAATAGTTTTAACCATCACATCTCCAGGGGTCTCTCCCGGATTTCTAAAAATTCTGAGTTTTTATTTAGTTCATCATCTGTCACTCAGTTTCCCCAGAATCCTCGGTGGCCGATCTGCGGCTCCAGAGCTGTGAATTGGGGGCGGCCATCGATCGCACATTTGCCTTTTATAGAACTGAGTCCTCTGCTTTGTAACTAGACATGAAAACTGAGACATCTGTGCGCCGCTGTTTTCAGATGATGATGACGGCCGGGACCAGAATGGAACGTTCATGTCTGTTCTCACTGTGGTGACATCATAGGTTTATGACATCATGGAATATGCAAATTATAGCTGACCTCACACGATGACTACATAAAGAGGCGACACTCACTTGCCTAGGTCATCACTTTGTGATGTCACAGTGATCAAAGGGTCTAAAAATCCGCTCCTGAGAGCCTAACAGCCATTATACTTCATAAAGCAAAAGGACGATGGACCAAGCTACGCAAGCAAGAAAGAAGAAAGAGGAGCCCTGGGAATAGAGACCGTGGAGCCCCTGGACTATACACTGTGGAGCCCTTGGATGGAGCCCTTGGATTATACACCGTGGAGCCCCTGGATTATACACCGTGGAGTCCCTGGATTATACACCGTGGAACCTTGGATGGAGCCCTTGGATTATACACCGAGGAGCCCTGCGCCTTTACTGCCTTTTTGGATAGTAACCAGGATAGGAAGGCTAACCAAGGCTGAGGCTTTTCTGTGCCATCCTTCATGACGCGCCCCCCCCTGGTGTAAGATCTGTCAGGGATATTTTACACCAGGGGTGGGGAACCCCAGTGATGTCTGCGATTCCCCCCAGTGATGTCTGCGCTCCCCCAGTGATGTCTGCGATGCCCCCAATGATGTCTGTGCTCCGCCCAGTGATGTCTGCGCTCCCCCCAGTGATATCTGTGCTCCCCCCAGTGATGTCTGTGCTCCCCCCAGTGATGTCTGTGCTCCCCCCAGTGATGTCTGTGCTCCCCCCAGTGATGTCTGCGCTCCCCCCAGTGATATCTGTGCTCCCCCCAGTGATGTCTGTGCTCCCCCCAGTGATGTCTGTGCTCCCCCCAGTGATGTCTGCGCTCCCCCCAGTGATATCTGTGCTCCCCCCAGTGATGTCTGCGCTCTCCTCCAGTGATGTCTGTGCCCAAGCTCCTCTTACAATGTGTATGTGCCCCAGCCCCCCTTGTAATGTGCATGTGCCCCCTTGTAATGTGTATTTGCCCCTGCCCCTCTTGTAATGTGGATGTGCCTCTGCCCCTCTTGTAATGTGTCTGAGCCCCTCTTGTGGTGTCTGTGCCCTAGCCCCGCTTGTGGTGTCTGTGCCCCAGCCCCGCTTGGGGTGTCTGTGCCACAGCCCCGCTTGGGGTGTCTGTGCCACAGCCTCGCTTGTGGTGTCTGTGCCACAGCCCCGCTTGGGGTGTCTGTACCACAGCCTCGCTTGGGGTGTCTGTACCCCAACCGAGCTTGTGATGCCCCTGCCCCTCTTGTAATGTGTATGTGCCCCAGCCCCTCTTGTAATGTGTCTGTGCCCCTGGCCCTCCTGTAATGTGTATGTGCCCCTGCCCCTCTTGTAATGTGTATGTGCCCCAGCCCCGCTTGTGGTGTCTGTGTCCCAGCCCCCCTTGTGGTGCCTGTACCCCAGCCCCCCTTGTGGTGCCCCTGCCGCCCCGCTTGTAGTGTCTGTGCCCCAGCCCCCCTTGTAGTGTCTGTGCCACAGCCCCGCTTGGGGTGTCTGTGCCACAGCCCCGCTTGGGGTGTCTGTGCCACAGCCACGCTTGGGGTGTCTGTGCCACAGCCCCGCTTGGGGTGTCTGTGCCACAGCCACGCTTGGGGTGTCTGTGCCACAGCCACGCTTGGGGTGTCTGTGCCACAGCCACGCTTCGGTGTCTGTGCCACAGCCACTCTTGGGGTGTCTGTGCCACAGCCACTCTTGGGGTGTCTGTGCCACAGCCCCGCTTGGGGTGTCTGTGCCACAGCCACTCTTGGGGTGTCTGTGCCACAGCCCCGCTCTGGGTGTCTGTGCCACAGCCCCGCTTGGGGTGTCTGTGCCACAGCCCCGCTTGGGGTGTCTGTGCCACAGCCCTGCTTGGGGTATCTGTGCCACAGCCCCTCATGGGGTGTCTGTGCCACAGCCCCCCTTGCGGTGTCTGTGCCACAGCCCCGCTTGCGGTGTCTGTGCCACAGCCTCGCTTGTGGTGTCTGTGCCACAGCCCCCCTTGTGGTGTCTGTGCCAGAGCCCCCGCTTGGGGTGTCTGTGCCACAGCCCCGCTTGGGGTGTCTGTGCCACAGCCCCGCTTGGGGTGTCTGTGCCACAGCCACGCTTGGGGTGTCTGTGCCACAGCCACGCTTGGGGTGTCTGTGCCACAGCCCCGCTTGGGGTGTCTGTGCCACAGCCACGCTTGGGGTGTCTGTGCCACAGCCACGCTTGGGGTGTCTGTGCCACAGCCACGCTTCGGTGTCTGTGCCACAGCCACTCTTGGGGTGTCTGTGCCACAGCCACTCTTGGGGTGTCTGTGCCACAGCCCCGCTTGGGGTGTCTGTGCCACAGCCACTCTTGGGGTGTCTGTGCCACAGCCCCGCTCTGGGTGTCTGTGCCACAGCCCCGCTTGGGGTGTCTGTGCCACAGCCCCGCTTGGGGTGTCTGTGCCACAGCCCTGCTTGGGGTATCTGTGCCACAGCCCCTCATGGGGTGTCTGTGCCACAGCCCCCCTTGCGGTGTCTGTGCCACAGCCCCGCTTGCGGTGTCTGTGCCACAGCCTCGCTTGTGGTGTCTGTGCCACAGCCCCCCTTGTGGTGTCTGTGCCAGAGCCCCCGCTTGGGGTGTCTGTGCCACAGCCCCGCTTGGGGTGTCTGTGCCACAACCACTCTTGGGGTGTCTGTGCCACAGCCCCGCTTGAGGTGTCTGTGCCACAGCCCCCCTTGCGGTGTCTGTGCCACAGCCCCCCTTGCGGTGTCTGTGCCACAGCCCCCCTTGCGGTGTCTGTGCCACAGCCTCGCTTGTGGTGTCTGTGCCACAGCCCCCCTTGTGGTGTCTGTGCCACAACCCCGCTTGGGGTGTCTGTGCCACAGCACCGCTTGGGGTGTCTGTACCACAGCCCCTCATGGGGTGTCTGTGCCACAGCCCCTCATGGGGTGTCTGTGCCACAGCCCCACTTGGGGTGTCTGTGCCACAGCCCCGCTCGGGGTGTCTGTGCCACAGCCCCGCTCTGGGTGTCTGTGCCCCAGCCCCCCTTGCGGTGTCTATGCCACCGCCCCGCTTGTGGTGTCTGTGTCACAGCCTCGCTTGTGGTGTCTGTGCCACAGCCCCGCTTGGGGTGTCTGTGCCATAGCCCCGCTTGGGGTGTCTGTGCCACAGCCACGCTTGGGGTGTCTGTGCCACAGCCACGCTTGGGGTGTCTGTGCCACAGCCACGCTTGGGGTGTCTGTGCCACAGCCCCGCTTGGGGTGTCTGTGCCACAGCCACGCTTGGGGTGTCTGTGCCACAGCCACGCTTGCGATGTCTGTGCCACAGCCACGCTTGGGGTTTCTGTGCCACAGCCACGCTTGGGGTGTCTGTGCCACAGCCACTCTTCGGGTGTCTGTGCCACAGCCACTCTTGGGGTGTCTGTGCCACAGCCACTCTTGGGGTGTCTGTGCCACAGCCCCGCTTGGGGTGTCTGTGCCACAGCCACTCTTGGGGTGTCTGTGCCACAGCCCCGCTCTGGGTGTCTGTGCCCCAGCCCCCCTTGCGGTGTCTATGCCACCGCCCCGCTTGTGGTGTCTGTGTCACAGCCTCGCTTGTGGTGTCTGTGCCACAGCCCCGCTTGGGGTGTCTGTGCCATAGCCCCGCTTGGGGTGTCTGTGCCACAGCCACGCTTGGGGTGTCTGTGCCACAGCCACGCTTGGGGTGTCTGTGCCACAGCCACGCTTGGGGTGTCTGTGCCACAGCCCCGCTTGGGGTGTCTGTGCCACAGCCACGCTTGGGGTGTCTGTGCCACAGCCACGCTTGCGATGTCTGTGCCACAGCCACGCTTGGGGTTTCTGTGCCACAGCCACGCTTGGGGTGTCTGTGCCACAGCCACTCTTCGGGTGTCTGTGCCACAGCCACTCTTGGGGTGTCTGTGCCACAGCCACTCTTGGGGTGTCTGTGCCACAGCCCCGCTTGGGGTGTCTGTGCCACAGCCACTCTTGGGGTGTCTGTGCCACAGCCCCGCTCTGGGTGTCTGTGCCACAGCCCCGCTTGGGGTGTCTGTGCCACAGCCCCGCTTAGGTTGTCTGTGCCACAGCCCCGCTTGGGGTGTCTGTGCCACAGCCTCGCTTGTGGTGTCTGTGCCACAGCCCCGCTCGGGGTGTCTGTGCCACAGCCTCGCTCGGGGTGTCTGTGCCACAGCCCCGCTAGAGGTGTCTGTGCTACAGCCCCGCTCGGGGTGTCTGTGCCACAGCCCCGCTTGTGGTGTCTGTGCCACAGCCCCGCTTGTGGTGTCTGTGCCTCAGCTCCTCTTGGGGTGTCTGTGCCACTGCCTCGCTTGCGGTGTCTGTGCCCCAGCCCCCTTGCGGTGTCTCTGCCCCAGCCCTCCTTGCGGTGTCTGTGCCTCAGCTCCTCTTGTGGTGTCTGTGCCCCAGCCCCGCTTGGGGTGTCTGTGCCACAGCCTCGCTTGTGGTGTCTGTGCCTCAGCTCCTCTTGTGGTGTCTGTGCCCCAGCCCCACTTGCATTGTCTGTGCCCCAGCTCCCCTTGCGGTGTCTGTGCCCCAGCCCCCCTTGCGGTGTCTGTGCCCCAGCCCCCCTTGTGGTGTCTGTGCCCCAGCCCCCCTTGTGGTGTCTGTGCTCCAGCCCCTCTTGTGTATGCCCCCAGCCCCTCTTGTCATGTGTATGCCCCTTGCGTCTTCTGTGATGTGTATGCCCCCAACATCTCCTGTGACTTACACATCACATTGGAGATGCTGGGGGCATATACATCAGATTGGAAATGCTGGGGGCATATACATCACAGGAGGGGCTGGGGGCATTTACATGTCCCCAGCCCCTTGTGTGATGTATGTGCCCCCAGTGTCACCTGTGATGTATATACAGTTCGAAGGTGTATGCCAGGGTTCCTTTGGAGTGTTTGGCCTTAAGTCTGTGCCAGGAAGCCTTTTTGAGCCAATTGCCTCAAAAAGCTTCTAACATTTAGGAAAGTAGTGTTAGTTAGAATTTATTTTGGTGAGGGTGCAAGATTGAAATCTAGGGTTCATTTGGAACCTGAAGGATAGAGAGTCTAGTGCCAAGTCTGTCTGAGGAAGCCTTTTCCACCTGACGGTCTCAGACTGGTCCTAACAAGAGAGAGTAGCATTAGATAGCTTTTTCAGTTAGGGTTGATTCAACTACTCTAGCATCAAGCTCGCTCCTCCGGCCAGCAGCTACTTTGTGGATGCAACCGTGGGCCTGTGGAAAGTATGGAAATAAACTACTTAAAGCCTTTTTCCTAAATTTTAGAATCTATCTAAGGCCATCAGCTCAGAAAGGCTTCCTTAGACAGACCTGGCACAAGCCACTGCAATCTGCAGGTCCAAAAGGAACCCTGGTCTTCATCATTACACTTGTTCAGGGGTGCAATGATGAAGGCTAGGGTTCCTTTTGGACCTGCAGATTGGAGTGGCTTGTGCCAGGTCTGTCCGAGGAAGCCTTTCTGAGCTGATGGCCTTAGATAGATTCTAAAATTTAGGAAAAAGGCTTTAAGTAGCTTATTTCCATTAGGGTTATTTTACAGTGTGAGCGATGAGATTATGGACCTCTCCGCCGCATTATCTTATGGTCATGGAGGCCTGTGCGTCTTTCTTGACTATTTGCAGGTTATTGGCACTAGATTATGGGACGTTGATCCAGGGAACTAGTCTGATTGCCGTATGTGGAGTCGGGAAGGAATTTTTCCCCTAATATGGGGCAATTGTCTTTTGCCTCATGGGGTTTTCGCCTTCCTCTGGATCAACACATTAGCTTTTAGGATGAACTTGTGTCTTTCAACCTTAAGGCTATGAAGCTGTTCCTGGGGCCGACGGCCTCAGACAGATCCCAACATTCAGGGGAAAAAAAGGTTTAGTTAAAGAGGGAGAAATTAAAAGCAAAGCTCCAGAAACATAAACTAAAATCCCCAAAAATGTATAAGTTCCAAATAATATAATATAGAGCAAAAGTATTATCCTGTCCGGTCCCATGTCAGGGCATTAGTCTGTGATCTGGGCAGATTAATGCTGTTGCTCTTGTATATTAAATAGGAAATTTTGGGGAATTTTAGGTTTTTTTTTTCTGTAGCTTTGCTGTTAATTTTAGGGTAGGGACTCGCAAGACATGAGGACCCTTGACGTGGGTTGCGAGCTTTGTGTATTTTGGCCAAAATATCAACCAATGCCACATGAATTTACTTTATATTGTTTTTCCATGTTATATTTATTTGTATACAGGAGCTGGGCTTTTCATGTGTGTGACCAGTGCCCTATACAAGCCTTATCTAATACTGAGGAGTCGCCCCCTCCGTGAATCGGGAGGTTGTGAGTGGTGGTCTCATCAGTATTTTGCCTCCATTTTTAGTGCAGTATTTTCTGTGACCCGGGCAGGTAAATTCTGCTGCCCCTATTTTTGCTATATTGCACTTATGAAATTTTGGGGAATTTTAATTCCTTATTCTGTGGCTTTTGCTTTTAATTTTATCAAAGGGACTCACAAAACAATGAGGACCCTTGACGTGGGTTGCAAGGTTGTGTTTATTTGGCCAAAATATCGACCAATACCTCATATATTAATCATATATATATATATTATTTTGCACATGATATATACGGTATACTAGCTGTAGTACTCGATGTTGCTGTCGCGGGCGGGGGGGCCAGACCTCCGTGAGGGGCTGCTCGGGGATGCTCGGATATAGGGCTTCTCCGTGGCTCGAGTGGGAACTGGACCCGGGCTCGAGCAGCGCTCCGCCGCCCACGAGTGAAAAAGGGGGGGGTTTATTTACAAGGGAGGTTGTCTGTGACGCCACCCACGGTGTGTGGTGAGGTACGGCACCACTGCTGCAGTTATGGGAGGCCCGGGGAGGTGTAATGGCAGCTGGTTGTTAACCCCTCCGTGGGTAGGGATGGATGCCCCGGGGCCCAGTGTCTTTACGCTGAGGGTTAATAGTGCAGGGACCGGCGCACCCGGCCATGCCGGGGATGTTACTCACGATGAGAAGAAGTACACAGGTCCTGTGGTAAACCAAAATGATGGTGGCCGGCCTCCACAGACGGGTGTATTTACTTCCTCACCCGGGTGTGGTAGTGTAGTCTTTCTCCTCTGCACTGTTTGTAGAAAATGGGACTGCCTGGTGTGTAACGCAGGTTCCCGCTCCCGGTTCTTTGTTTGGGAGCCGTGCATGTCTGATGTTGACCCCCGTGGGATCTACAGGCCCTGGCGGTGGCTGATTGTTTAACCCTGCAGTCGTATACAGAGGATGGATTTACGCTGGTCATTATAGGAACAAGCACTCTTATACAAGTACCTGACAAATAAGTAAAACGCTCGATCGTAGAGTAAACTGACTTTTATCTTTTCTTAAAAATCATAATTCTCGGCAGCACATTGTCCTATGTAAACAGGTGCTCCCAAGAACCTTGATATACATTTAATGATTGTTCTCTTTGCTCTTGGTCCATCTTATTAGAATATTAAGCAACTACCGATCAACTTACAGTTGTTTAATGGTCACGGAGCACATGGAGCACTCTTATTTTCTGAATATTCTAAAATTTTCCCAAAACTCTGTGTACATAGCCTCCCTCATCACCAAAAATATTACTATTAGACGCTGGTGTGTACAATGAGGCCGGTAACAGGAATGTTATCATGTGCACAATTGTGAAATATCTAATAAGGCGATCTCAAAGGTCCACAGTGTTGTACCAAAATCCATGCTAGAGTCGCCATGTAGCTGTCATGATGTGACTGTAGGATAACGAGGGACAGGGGGCTCCTATATTGTCCTTCACGCTAGGGGACTCTAGGCTATCCCTAACCTCAGACTTACACCTAATGGGTGAGATGCCTGAGTCGCGTGCCTGGCTATTTTCCTGATCAGGTCTAATCTGTTACCCCCCCACCCCAGGGAAGGAAGGGGCAGTATTATGACGCTATCACAAATTAAGACAGACAGTGAAAAAACAAAACTCAGACACACTGCAAACTCACAGTAACAGACTAAGGAGAAAAGCAAGAGCAGGAAGGTAGCAACAAAAAGACAACAAGGGTTAACACCACAACCGCTCATAGGAATAATGCACAACAACCACCAGAAAGTCTGGACCACAACACCTCACCAGACCAGCATAGAGAAGCTATAGCTGACATTAATGGAAGAGTCCAGCCAGCTTATATAGGAGTGAACATCATTGGCTCCCCCACAGCATGTGATCAAAGAGAGTAACAAGCAACCCAATAAAGATTAACTCTTGCTAATCTGCCTATGTCTGTGGGTCGATGCCCGTGTCTCCCTGACCTGATAACAGGCCTCAGAGAAACGAGCAGAGGGAGTGTCAGTATCTGTAGTTTCTACAGATCCTGATGCCACCATGACAGTTGGCGATGCCTGCAAAAATCTCCTTGTGACAGTAGCTTTAGCCTTAAATGTGACCTGCATCCATTGTACTTGTTCTGCCACTATCATACGTGAAAGAGAAGTATAAATATCTGGTGATCTGTCCAGGTCTGTGATTCTTTCTATTAACGGAAACACATAGTGTAACAACCCTTACAAGGGAGAAGAGAGCTGTCGTACCTGTGTGACAGTACCTAAGTTGGGACTTTCCTTCCAGTCAGGGTCAGTGATCTAGGGCAGCCATTCAGATGACCACTAAGACTGTTGGATAAAGGCCCGAACTAACAGCATGTGGACGGACACAATAAAAGAACCTTTGTTGTTTTGGTGTCTTGGATGACCAGGGAAAGCATAGGAGGCTTTCTGCGACTGTTCAGGTAATGGAAGACCAGACATTTGTGAGAAACTATCATCATTGTGTATAATTGGGTTGGTGAAGGCCACAAAAGATAGTGTGCACGCAAGCCCTGGACTGTGAGCATCTCACAAGGGAACGGTCTGGTTGTCACTGGTGGGTGAGAAGAACCCGCTTGTGTGCTGCCGATGCTGAGGTGCGGTGTCCACAAGGAACATAAAGAAGTCCACCGAAGACTGTAGGAAAGAAGCAAGGATCAAGGTCCTCATTATCCGACCAGATCCCAAAGAGAGACCATCTCCTATGACAAATGCATTGTGTCAGCTAGTGAGGACATAAGCAGAGATGTGTGACAACACAGATCTTCCTTTATTGAAGAACATGTACAGAAAGAGACACAATTGAAAGACATATGGCTCTTTCTCTGCCAGAATTGATCGGTCACTATCAAAATTCTCAATTCTGAGATGGCAGTTGTTACTGATGAGTTCACTGGCGCAGGGTATACCACAGTGATCACCACCATGGAGCTCTCAGCCGGGACTGCCATTATTGATGATGGCCGCTTGCTTGTGGGACAATGATAGCCCTCATCAGTGGATAGTAAGCCATGTGCCTGATCCTGTTCTGGCCACTCATCTCAATTCTTCGCATACAGGATGGGTCGTGTGACCCCAGCAGCAAATAATCCCCGCTGACACTTCTACTTGAGGATATCTATCATCTCCCTCCCTTCGCCTTAGTTTGTACAGTCACAAGTTCAAGTAGTCCCTTCTCAAAGATCGCTGGTCACATAGATGTCTTGGCCCATGCTATGCTCCTTAAGGCCGCTTTCACATTGCGTTCTGACCTCCATTCAGTGGTCCCGTCAGGCTTCTATCTGAAACGAGTTTTGCGGGGGGAGTTCAGATGGAAGTCCCGATGGGACCACTGAACGGAGGTCACAGCAAAGTGTGAAAGCGGCCTAGTGAAACTGAAGCACTTTTCAGTATCAAAAACAATGACAGTCCTTCTGAGGAATTGCTTCTCTGGGCTTTCGGCATGAAGTCCTTCAAGCCTCCTGGAATACTCGGTAAACTCCACCTTGGACTTCAGGTTGCCGGACATTCTGATACGTTCTCCGACTATAATGTTTGTCAGTGCAGAGAATATGTCATCAGCTGTTTCTCATAGGCAAGATGGATCAGTAAGCCTAAAGAGGGCTTTACACGCTACGATATCGCTAATGCGAAGTCGTTGGGGTCACGGAATTGGTGACGCACATCCGGCCGCATTAGCGATGCCGTTGCGTGTGACACCTATGAGCGATTTTGCATCGTCGCGAAAACGTGCAAAATCGCTCATCGGTGACATGGGGGTCCATTCTCAATTATCGTTACTGCAGCAGTAATGAAGTTGTTCCTCGTTCCTGCGGCAGCACACATCGCTGCGTGTGACACCGCAGGAACGAGGAAGCTCTCCTTACCTGCCTCCCGGCTGCAATGCGAAGGAAGGAGGTGAGCGGGATGTTACGTCCCGCTCATCTCCGCCCCTCCGCTTCTATTGGGCGGTGGTTCAGTGACGCTGCTGTGACGCTGAACGAACCGCCCCCTTAGAAAGGAGGCGGTTCGCTGGTGACAGCGACGTCACCGGGCAGGTAAGTATGTGTGACAGGTCTGGGCGATGTTGTGCGGCACGGGCAGCGATTTGCCCGTGTCGCACAACAGATGGGGGCGGGTACGCACGCTGGCGATATCGGTACCGTGTAAAGCGGCCTTTAGTTTTCTTCTACTAATCTTTCTCAGCAAGGCTAAACCGTTTCACAGGTCCTTACACACTCAAGCCTCAGTGACTGTCAAGACTCTCCTAGTTGCACAGTACCTTCTAGTTTGCTCCCAACAGCCGTTCACACATCACATTCTCCTCTTTTTTTCTCTAGACAACATTCAGACATATTCACTGCTAACTTCTTTCCAGTTGTCCCCCTTTAACAGCATCTACCACCAAAACACTAAGACCTTCTGAGCTTCTTCTCAGGTCCAATATCAGCAGCAACTGTTTATCTCGCAATACTAGTAATGTCTGAACTGTAATAGACTCTAGGGGTCCATTTATAAACTGAACCGCTTCCCTTCTATCTTCTGTATACTCGAACACTGCAATTAAGCCTGTCTCTCTGGATTGTAAACAATGCCTAGTCATGGGTTACCTACCAACAATAACCGGTAGATGGAGCCAAACCCTCTCTGCAGAGCCAGCGAAAGGACTATGCTGTACAAATACAGTATTAACACTGTATATGTAGCGCCCCTGAATACATCAAGGTGCTATAGGGAACTGCATCCTGTCCCCCAGGGTGCAGGGCCTACCCACCCTGGTTCCAGGTTCCCAACAACAGTGTCATTAACATCTGCACTACAAATCCCAACCACACCTCACACCATGACCTGTGCAGACACACCAGTGGGTTGGTCAAGTTGGAGCAGGGCCACCCACCTAGGGGTCAGGCAGACTGGTGGGAGGGGAGACAGACAGTTGAGTGTTAGCCCTCAAAGAGTGAGGAGCTGGGGAGTTGTAGCTCTCAGAAAGGCGACAGGTTGGGTCGCAGACGGTGGTCCGGGACCACAGGAGTCGGGGACCGGTAGCAGAGACATTGGACAGGGGTGTGACGGACGTAGTCTAGGAGGACTGTTGGCACCAGAAAACCCAATTACCTTACCAGTACTGAGTACGAAGTGGTACAAGACCGTAGGTCAGGAACCGATTCAACGTCCTGGCAATTAATCTGCAGAAGAAGGAGACCTTCAGGGACCTTCTCAGGAGCTCAGAAATTGAAGGCGTCAGCTGATCGACCGGCCGCTGGCATGTGAGAGCGCTCAGGTGAGCGCCCTGCCGCAGGCATGTGAGAGCGCTCAGCTGAGCGCCCGGCTGCCGGCATGTGAGAGTGCTCAGCTGAGTGCCCGGCCGCTGGCATGTGAGAGCGCTCAGCTGAGCGCCCGGCCGCCGGCATGTGAGAGTGCTCAGCTGAGTGCCCGGCCGCCGGCCATTGATCAGCTGATCGTTCACAATAGTCTGCTGCCGGTAAAACTGTAAAGAAGAAAAAAAAAAAAAGCTTTCCGCTGTTGTGTACGATCCGTTGCATCCATTGTGCCATTATATGCAACGCATCCGTTGCATCCGTCACACAACGCAATGCAAAGGATGCCGTTCAACGCAAGTGTGAAACTAGCCTAAAATATACCCATTGTGGGTAATCCCACTACTAGAGCGCTTTTAGACTTCTTAAAATTGCCTATCAATGAAGCTAGTGGTGTATCTAAGCCTCAGCCTCTATCCACACCCCGCGTCCAATTCAATCTTTACATCCTCCATTAGGTATCACACAAACAAGTTTGATGCCTAAAAAAAGGACTCTCCCGATACTACAATCAATGTGGCCACAATGTAACAGCCGGATGCTGAATTGTAATGCACTGAATTATTATGTAGAGATGTAATATATATTTGTATGTTATTAAATAGTGCATTATGCCAGTGCTTGCAATACTTTTATATTGTTCTGTTTTAATACAGATTTAATTGTAATGCTCTGACATTTAACTGAATGCAAATGACATTTGATGAATAAAGAATTTAAACTTTTAATGTGTCTGTCTTTTATACAAACAATACTCGGGGAGTTATAAAAGCTGATTAATAGCACAGGACGGGTAATAATAATAATAGTATAATTGGCCATATACATAATATGCCCAATCAAAACCAAAAAATACACAGTGTGAATAATATTAGAAAATATTATATTAGCTAATATCACACTAGCAGGATAATATTATTATATTAACTAATATTATACAATGTGTATTACACTAGTAGAATTTTGATATCAAAAAAACAAAAAAATATATCACTAGGCAATAATAAAAGAGGACACCATATGTCAGGATTAGATAGAGATTACTGTATCAAAATCCTGACATATACATTGTGAATTACACTAGTAGAATTAAATACAACTCTAATATGATATGATAGTAATATTATAGTAACTAATAATAGTGTGTGCTATTCTGTATTCCTCTTTGCACACATTGCAGTTTCTGCCCCTGTTAATTGTGGCATGTAATCTCTCCACACATCTGTATGGACATTTCTAGCTTATCACTTCTTGTTAGTTGTGGGTACACACAGGATAAAGGGCGTTATCAGACTGACACAGTATTGTATGGTCAGCACTGGGGCTTTTTTTTTTTAAGCTCAAAAACGCAGCTTAAAAAAAAAGTTGTGTGCAGACAGCAAAAATGAAAACTCATAGACTTTGCTGGGAAAGCAAAGTCATGTTGTTTTGAGGCCAAAAACAAACCCGAAAAACGCACTGTGTGAACTTACCCTTAATCAGACTGACACAGCATTGTATGGTCAGCACTGGGGCTTTTTTACAGAACATGTTATTTGGACCCTATAAGCACAAATGTTGAGAAGTGCTTTATAAGCAATTCTGTATACCTTCTCTACAGCTGTTGATGTGTCTGTTAATTGTAAGTTGTAGTATAAGGGTATGTGCGCACTAGGCGTTTTTTTCATGCTGCGTTTTTATGTGCGTTTTTGTCTGAAAAAATGCACCCGCGGCTAAAAAACGCGATAAAAACGCATGTGTTTTTACCGCGATTTGGTGCGTTTTTTTGCTGCGTTTTTGCTCACTGCGTTTTTATTCAGTGCACAATGCCATTAAAGATTGTTGATGAAAAAAAAAAGGTCTGATGTCATTTCCTTCTTCAAAATGTTCATTGTATGCAGGAGAGCAGACAGCTGCAGAACTAGTGTATGCAGGAGAGCAGACAGCAGCTGCAGAACTACAAGGCTCAGCATCCTCCATCCAGGACTGAATGCAGGAGTTTTTTGCCCCCCAAAAAAATGACGTGGGCTTCGCCATATTTTTGTATGCTAGCCGGGTACAGCAGGCAGGTACAGGCTGCCCCCAACCCCAGCTGCCTATTTGTACCCGGCTGGGAACCAAAAATATAGGGAAGCCCTTTTTTTTATATTTCATGAATTTCATGAAATAATTTAAAAAAAAAATGACGTGGGCTTTGCCCAATTTTTGAGTCCAGCCGGGTACAGCTAGGCAGCTGGGGATTGGAATCCACAGTGCAGGGTGCCCATGCTTTCTGGGCACCCCCGCTGTGAATTGCAGTCTCGCAGCCACCCCAGAAAATGGCGCTTTCATAGAAGCGCCATCTTCCCGCGCTGTATCCAACTCTTCCAGCTGCCCTGATGCCGGGTGGCTCGCTGGGTAATAATGGAGTTAGGGCTAGCTGTATATTATCAGCTGGCCCTAAGCCCGAAATTCATGGTGTCACGCCAATATTAGACATGGCCACCATGAATTTCTAGTAATGATAAAAAAAAACACAACACACAGAAAAATATTTTTATTAGAAATAAAACACAACACAATTAGTGACTCCATCTTTATTGAAATAAAGAACCCCCCTCCGCAGTAATCCTGGGTCAGGGTCCCGCGTCGTCCAATCCGGATCCAATATCATCTGATCGGTTTGCTGGAAGGCAGAGCGGTCAGATGATGTGTCAGGTTCTAGGGGCTGAAGCACATCACACATCAGCTGATTGTATAAAAGCCAATCAGCTGATGCATTGGTGCAAAAAAAAAATAAAAATAAATAAATAAATACTCACGTCTGTGCTGATTACCGGCAGCTCCTGGAGCGATCGGATGAGAGTCTGATCCCGTCCGATCGCTGCAGGAGCTGCCGGTAATCAGCTGATGAAGTATCCTGACGGCAGGATCAGCTGATAGCCGGCCGGGCGCGAAAAAGCCGGCGACACCGCGAGAATTATGATCAGCTGATGCGTCAGGTGACTGCATCAGGTGATCCACGGCCAGGTCCTGCAAGCTTCGTACGTGCCCCGGGGAGACTGCACACAGCCAGAGCGGCGGTACCGGGAGGAGATGGGAGCGGGCATGGCACCGGGACCCTGCAGACAGGTGAGTATATATGACATTTTTTTTTTTCTACTGTTCACTTTTGTTTTCGCCGCTGCCTCCACCTCCCGCCCAGACATGGCGCCGCACGGAGCTGACATGGCACCGGGCGGGTTGTGGAAGCAGCGGTGACGGTACCGGGAGGATTCATGCTTCTGTGTTTACCAACAGAAGGAATCCTCTTCCTGTACACGTCACTTTAGTACCCACCCCTTGCGTTTATAGCTGCGTTTTTAGTCATAGAAACGCAGCTATATGCGTTTTTCATTGCGTTGTTGAACATCTCATTGAACTCAATGGGTGAAAAACGCAGTGAAAAACGCAGAAATAATTGACATGCTGCATTTTTGTGGTCACCACAAAAACGCAGCTAAAAAAAAACGCTGTGTGCGGACAGCACTTCTGAAAACCCATAGACATTGCTGGGGAAGCAATGTCACTGCGTTTTCAGCACAAAAACGCGGTAAAAAACGCCGCTAAAAACGCAGCAAAAACGCCTAGTGCGCACAAGGCCTAAGGATATTCAGAAGTTAGTTCAAAAGCAGCAACTAGATTATTTCAAGGAATGGAGTCCTCCCGTATGATGAGAGGTTGGAAAAGTTGGGATTGTTTAGATTAGAAAAAAAGACGTCTCAGAGGAGATCTCAAATACATGTGTGGTCAATACAAAGGACGGGCACATGACTTATTTCTTCCAAAGACAAAACTAAGGACCAGGGGGCACTCACTGCGAGTGGAAGAAAAGCGATTCCGGCAGCTAAATAGGAAAGGGTTCTTTACAGTTAGAGCAGTCAGACTGTGGAATGCCCTACCACAAGAGGTAGTAATGGCAGATACTATAACAGCTTTTAATAAAGGGCTGGATGATTTCCTCAGTACACAACATTGTGGAGTATAGATAATTTAGTGATAAAATGTATAATTGGTGGAGGAAGGTTGAACTAGATGGACCTAGGTCTTTTTTTTTAACTTATGTAACTATGAGATGTAATTGTGTACTAATAATAAAAAATATTTATTATACACAACAAAAGTTTACAGTATTTTATTCTACTAACTACAACACACACAACCACATACAGTACAGACCAAATGTTTAGACACACCTTCTCATTCAAAGAGTTTTCTTTATTTTCATGACTCTGAAAATTGTAGATTCACATTGAAGGTATCAAAACTATGAATTAACACATGTGGAATGAAATACTTAAAAAAGTGTGAAACAACTGAAAATATGTCTTATATTCTAGGTTCTTTAAAGTAGCCACCTTTTGCTTTGATTACTGCTTTGCACACTCTTGGCATTCTCTTGATGAGCTTCAAGAGGTAGTCACCGGAAATGGTTTTCAACAGTCTTGAAGGAGTTCCCAGAGATGCTTAGCACTTGTTGGCCCTTTTGCCTTCACTCTGCGGTCCAGCTCACCCCAAACCATCTCGATTGGGTTCAGGTCTGGTGACTGTGGAGGCCAGGTCATCTGGCGTAGCAGCCCATCACTCTCCTTCTTAGTCAAATAGCCCTTACACAGCCTGGAGGTGTGTTTGTCCTGTTGAAAAATAAATGATGGTCCAACTAAACGAAAACCGGATGGAATAGCATGCCGCTTCAAGATGCTGTGGTAGCCATGCTGGTTCAGTATGCCTTCAATTTTGAATAAATCCCCAACAGTGTCATGATCAAAGCACCCCCACACCATCACACCTCCTCCTCCATGCTTCACGGTAGGAACCAGGCATGTAGAGTCCATCCGTTCACCTTTTCTGCATTGCACAAAGACAGTGGTTGGATCCAAAGATCTCAAATTTGGACTCATCAGACGAAAGCACAGATTTCCACTTGTCTAATGTCTATTCCTTGTGTTCTTTACCCTAAACAAGTCTCTTCTGCTTGTTGCCTGTCCTTAGCAGTGGTTTCCTAGCAGCTATTTTACCATGAAGGCCTGCTGCACAAAGTCTCTTCTTAACAGTTGTTCTAGAGATGTGTCTGCTGTTAGAACTCTGTGTGGCATTGACCTGGTCTCTAATCTGAGCTGCTGCTGCTAACCTGCGATTTCTGAGGCTTGTGACTCGGATAAACTTATCCTCCGCAGCAGAGGTGACTCTTGGTCTTCCTTTCCTGGGGTTGTCCTCATGTGAGCCAGTTGCTTTGTAGCGTTTGATGGTTTTTGCCACTGCACTTGGGGACACTTTCAAAGTTTTCCCAATTTTCGGACTGACTGACCTTCATTTCTTAAAGTAATGATGGCCACTCGTTTTTCTTTACTTAGAATTTGTATTATGGCAAGAAAATAACAGCTAACAGTGTATTCAGTAGGACTATCAGCTGTGTATCCACCAGACTTCTGCACAACACAACTGATGGTCCCAACCCCATTTATAAGGCAAGAAATCCCACTTATTAATCCTGACAGGGCACACCTGTGAAGTGAAAACCATTTCAGGTGACTACCTCTTGCAGCTCATGAAGAGAATGCCAAGAGGGTGCAAAGCAGTAATCAAAGCAACAGGCGGCTACTTTGAAGAACCTAGAATATAAGACATATTTTCAGTTGTTTCACACTTTTTTGTTAAGTATTTCATTCCACATGTGTTAATTCATAATTTTGATGCCTTCAATGTGAATCTACAATTTTCAGAGTCATGAAAATAAAGAAAACTCTTTGAATTAGAAGGTGCGTCCAAACTTTTGGTCTGTACTGTAAATCGTTCCTTCCTATCAGTCTGAACTTTCCTTGCAACTATAGGGATCAACAGATCAGGGAAAATGGAAAGAGGTTTGGATTCTCTCTCTGGTTGAAGTGGCTCGGCTATTCCTTGTTTTCACTCTATGTAATGGATCAGATGGATGACTAGGACTTCGTTTCTTAGGGGTACTTCTCACATAGCGAGATCGCTGCTGAGTCACAGATTTTGTGACGTACCAGTGACCTCATCAGCGATCTCGCTGTGCGTGACACTGAGCAGCGACCTGGCCCCTGCTGTGAAATTGCTGATCGTTGCACACAGTGCTGGTTCATTTTTTGCTCGTTGCTTTCCTGCTGTGAAGCACACATCGCTGTGTTTGACAGCGAGAGAGCAACGATCTGAATGTGCAGGGAGCCGGCTTCTGCGGACGCTGGTAACCAAGCAAAGGATTTGCTTGGTTACCCGATATTTACCTTGGTTACCAGCATCCACAGCTTCTAGAAGTCGCCTCCCTGCTCCCTGCACACGTAGCCAAGGTACACATCGGGTAACTAAGTGAAGCGCTTTGCTTGGTAACCCGATATTTATGTTGGTTACTAGCGTACGCCGCTCTCAGGCTGCCAGTACTGGCTCCCTGCACACGTAGCCAGAGTACGCGTCGGGTAACTAAGCGAAGCGCTTTGCTTAGTAACCCGATGTGTACCCTGGCTATGAGTGCAGGGAGCCAGCGCTAAGCGGTGTGCGCTGGTAACCAGTGTAAATATCGGGTAACTAAGCAAAGCATTTTGCTTAGTTACCCGATATTTACCTTGGTTACCAAGCGCAGCATCGTTTCCACGAGTCGCTGGTGGCTAGTCACTGGTCACTGGTGAGATCTGCCTGATTGACAGCTCACCAGCGACCATGTAGCGACGCACCAGCGATCCTGACCAGGTCATGTCGTGGTCGGAATCGCTGGTACGTCGTTTAGTGAGACGGTACCCTAAGTCCACTTGGAAAACATCGGGAAGATTTCTTCAATACAATTTGTATTGTTATCTAGACTACCAAAAACATTGGGACAATGGGGAATTGTTTTCTGGAAAATACTACTAACATTGGGGGAACTGCCCCAAACAATGGAGAATTGTTTTCTGTAAAGTACGACAAAGATTGGGACAATAGGGAATTGTTTTCTGCAGCTGAACCACAAACAATAGGGTTTTTTTATCATAAGAATGATAAGATACACGAGTGTATTTATACACACACACATACATATAATATATATTTATCTATTAGAAACAAAATTCTCATGAATGATCTAACCATGATAACACCTGGCTAGCCTTGGTATAGCTAGACCGGTGTGTGCGCTACTCAAAATTACATTTTAATAACAAGAGAAAAAAAGTAATTTGTGCAAAAAATAGACAATTTTATTAGAAATTCACAAACAGACACAAGATAAAAAAAATCTACAAACAACCAGAGGAGAATGGAAAGAGGGGACTGATGGCCCATTGATAGGAAAAAAGGTTTCCAAATAGTGTATGATATACAATATAATGCAAAGTAATGGGATATCAAATAAATACAGCAAACAACAAAACCCAAAAACCCTCTAAAAGAGAGAATAACAATATAGTAAATATAGGGGAAGAAATCCCATATTACAGATGTCATACTGGTGACAAGTTATGGAGACATATATGCTGTATATCAAGCAAGGAAACCATATTTACCTAAGGTGCAAGTGTATAAAAGTGCTATTAGGGAAAACTCCTAGGCCATCAAGAACCCCCAAACAGGATCAGAGGACCACCAACGCGCGTTTCGCTACGAGTTGTACGCTTCTTCAGGGAGGAAGATCCTAATGGCGTGTGTCTAATGAGGGCTATAAATAGCCCCTTCAATTTGCAGCAATCAAACCACTGGCGTGTGACGTGAAACTCGGAAATGAGGTAACTGTCAAGAATTCCGGAACTTCCGCCCGCCCGAGCGCGCAGGCGCAGTGCTAAGGAAGCGTCACCCCAGCAACCGTCCGCACGCCACTCATAGCAGAGCCGGGCAGAGTGCACTCGCGGCCGCCAGAAAAAACTCTAAGCGACAGCACTTACGCACCTCCCACAGCAACCCGCCGAGCCAGATTGACCGCTACGATACCATCAGCTCAGGTGTTCAGGCTGCCTATGTCCTATTTAAAGGGGTTGTCCACTACTAGGACAACCCATTCTGATTCCATGTTGCCCCAGGTAAAAAAAAATAAAGCCTATACTCCCCTCATGTACCGGCACTGACGGGGCTCACGTGGGGTTGTGAGGTCACGCCCCGTGTTCAATCTGTGCTGACTTTCTTCTCACCTTTGGACCAAATGAGTTAATCAACAGGATGTAAGTGCTTGGTATGAACATGGGGTGATATGGGTGCACATGGGTGGCTGTGCTGCCATTAATTAATGCTGGCATAAACAATCCAATTACCTGACAGATCACTTTGCTTACTCGGCTGATCACTGCTCTGTTTACACAAGCCAAACATTCATTCTACTTTTACTTTCATTTTGCAGTGTATTGTAAAATTACCTCTCCCCTATGAAGCCAAGGTAGAAGCTACAGGCTATGGGCTGGGCTTCATGGGTGTACAAACATGGCAGTCCTTCAAAAGTCTGCAAGTGCCATAATAATGCCATTGCGACCCTACAATCATGCCACCATTGGACCACAGGGGACACCTTTCCCCATTTTCTTCCTCACACTTGGTCGTTTTGCTGAGTTTTTGGAACAGAAACGTTTCAAAGTTCTCCTTAAAAATTTGGGATTTTCCTGTCAAAGTTTTCAACAGTTTTGAGATTTGGGAGCTTTTGCTCCGTTTTCAGGAAAAGAAAACCCTGTGTGCACAAAGCCTTAGAAGGATGAGCACACCAAGTATAAGGCTACTTTCACACATCCGGTTTGAGCAGTGCGGCTCAATCCGGCTGTGAAACCTATGCAACGGATGCGGCGAAAACACCGCATCCTTTGCATAAGTTTTTACATGCGGCCGGTCCGTTTTTTTCCGGTTGCGGCACGCTACTGAGCATGCGCAGTGGAAGAAACCGCATGCGGCGGCCAGATGCGTTTTTTCCCGCATCGCGCCGCATCCGGCGTCCATGGGCATGCATTGAAAAATGTGCCGCAGCGGCCGGATGCGGCGCGATGCGTTTTTTTTGCCGGAGTAAAAAACGTTGCAGGCAACGTTCCATCCGGCCGCGGCATTGGCTAAATCTGACGCATGCGGCAAAAACCGGACCGAACGCAAGCCCATGCGGCACAATACGGCACTAATGTAAGTCTATGCAAAAAAAAAACGCAACCGGCGGCAAAAAAAACGGTTGCGTTTTTTCTGCAGAGCGCCGTATTGTGCCACAGAGCAAAAACCGGATGTGTGAAAGTAGCTTAAGGCTACTTTCACACATCAGTTTTTTTCCATCAGGCACAATCCGGAAAAAAACGGATCCAGCGCCGGATCAGTTTGATCCCCATTGATTTGTATTAGCGCCGGATTGTGCTGGATGGCCTTGCGTTGCTTCCGACTTTTGCCAGATCCGTTGTAATTGTCTAATGCGGCGGCCGGATGGATCGTCTGTTGTAACATTTTTTGTCTCTGACAAAAAATCGTATTGCACCAGATCCGGCGAGATCCGGCGTGATTTACAATGGAAGCCTATGGACGCCAGATCCGGTGTAATGCGGCAAAAAACGGATGCGGCCGCCGGATCCGTTTTTGTAAACAGAGCATGCTCCAATTTATTGAAAAAAACGTATCCAGCAAAAAAAAAAAACGGACGAGACGGATGCAAAAATGCATGCGCCGTATCCGTTTTTCGCCGGATCAGGTATACCGGATCCGTAAAAAAAAATGAATCCGGCGCATCCGTTTTTGCATATTCTGCACCGGATCCATTGCATCAGGCCGCACTAACAGCTCTACCCTCACCTACTGTATCCTCACCTATCCCTTTTAGACTGTGATCCCCCGTGGGCAGGGACCTCTCTCCTCCTCGCGGGCAGAGACCTCTCTCCTCCAATACCAGTCTGTGCCTTGTATTGTTTATGATTATTGTACTTGTCCCTATTATGTATACCCCTTTCCCATATAAAGCGCCATGGAATTGATGGCGCTATAATAATAAATAATAATAATAATAATAATAATAATAATCAGGCACACGCCCGATTGTGCCTGATGCCAAAAAATGATGTGTGAAAGCAGCCTTAGAGGACATTATTGGAGCAAGTCTTCTACAAAAAAAAGATTGGAGACTCATCCTATTCCGTTCTGGTTACGTGTTTGGCCTCTTGAGTTTTTCTTTTTTTTTTTAACCAAATGTTTATTTATTTTCTTGCAATGGCAGAATAGGTTACAGAATGAAGAAAATAGGGAACAACAAATCAAAATAGCAAATGACATAGTCTCTACAGTCTATCAACCAAATATCTATCACTGTCTTCAAATTTTCCCCTTTCCCTTCTTCGTCAGTGTACATTTCTTGAGCATGTTTCTTCTGCTTCAGGTTTTTGAAAATACCTGGCAGATGAAAAGAAAGCGAGAATGATGGAAACCGCGCCAAATTAGGAGCCGTCCAATCAGAAGGCTGCAAAGAAGCAACAAATTATGAGCCGTCCAATCAGAAGGCTGCAAAGAAGCTCCAAATTAGGAGCCGTCCAATCAGAAGGCTGCAAAGAAGCAACAAATTATGAGCCGTCCAATCAGAAGGCTGCAAAGAAGCTCCAAATTAGGAGCCGTCCAATCAGAAGGCTGCAAAGAAGCAACAAATTATGAGCCGTCCAATCAGAAAGCTGCAAAGAAGCTCCAAATTAGGAGCCCTCCAATCAGAAGGCTGCAAAGAAGCTCCAAATTAGGAGCCGTCCAATCAGAAGGCTGCAAAGAAGCAACAAATTATGAGCCGTCCAATCAGAAGGCTGTAAAG